>NC_091387.1:8344374-8386874 GCF_038502225.1 Cherax quadricarinatus
CACCAACAGACCAGAAGACCATCAACAGACCAGAAGACCAACAGACCAGAAGACCATCAACAGACCAGAAGACCAGCAGACCAGAAGACCATCGACAGACCAGAAGACCACCAACAGACCAGAAGACCAACAGACCAGAAGACCACCAACAGAGCAGAAGACCACCAACAGACCAGAAGACCATCAACAGACCAGAAGACCACCAGCAGACCGGAAGACCACCAGCAGACCAGAAGACCACCAACAGACCAGAAGACCACCAACAGACCAGAAGACCACCAACAGACCAGAAGACCATCAACAGACCAGAAGACCATCAACAGACCACAAGACCAACAGACCAGAAGACCACCAACAGACCAGAAGACCACCAACAGACCAGAAGACCATCAACAGACCAGAAGACCAACAGACCAGAAGACCACCAACAGAGCAGAAGACCACCAACAGACCAGAAGACCACCAACAGACCAGAAGACCACCAACAGACCAGAAGACCACCAACAGAGCAGAAGACCACCAACAGACCAGAAGACCACCAACAGACCAGAAGACCACCAGCAGACCAGAAGACCACCAACAGACCAGAAGACCACCAACAGACCAGAAGACCACCAACAGACCAGAAGACCATCAACAGACCAGAAGACCATCAACAGACCACAAGACCAACAGACCAGAAGACCATCAACAGACCAGAAGACCATCAACTGGAGAGAACAAGACTACCTGTCAGCCAGGTGGACAAGTGTGTGTGGAAGACTGTCAGCCAGGTGGACAAGTGTGTGTGGAAGACTGTCAGCCAGGTGGACAAGTGTGTGTGGAAGACTGTCAGCCAGGTGGACAAGTGTGTGTGGAAGACTGTCAGCCAGGTGGACAAGTGTGTGTGGAAGACTGTCAGCCAGGTGGACAAGTGTGTGTGGAAGACTGTCAGCCAGGTGGACAAGTGTGTGTGGAAGACTGTCAGCCAGGTGGACAAGTGTGTGTGAAAGTTTGTCTGTCAACCAGGTGGACAAGTGTGTGTGGAAGACTGTCAGCCAGGTGGACAAGTGTGTGTGTGGAAGACTGTCAGCCAGGTGGACAAGTGTGTGTGGAAAACTGTCAGCCAGGTGGACAAGTGTGTATGGAAGACTGTCAGCCAGGTGGACATGTGTGTGTGGAAGTTTGTCTGTCAACCAAGTGGACAAGTGTGATGTCACCTTGACTGAGGTAGCCGGATTGCACGTGATTGTTGGGTTGATCTGAAGAATAAGCACTTCAGTAGGGGGCCCACACTGCTACACTCTGAATTACTGTTAGTTCGTCTATCATGGCCACCACCTGTACAACCACGGTCACCACCACTACCCCTAGCACTGCTACCACCACTACCCCTAGCACTGCTACCACCACTACCCCTAGCACTGCTACCACCACTACCCCTAGCACTGCTACCACCACTACCCCTAGCACTGCTACCACCACTACCCCTAGCACTGCTACCACCACTACCCCTAGCACTGCTACCACCACTACCCCTAGCACTGCTACCACCACACCACTAGCACTGCTACCACCACTACCCCTAGCACTGCTACCACCACACCACTAGCACTGCTACCACCACTACCCCTAGCACTGCTACCACCACACCACTAGCACTGCTACCACCACTATCCCTATCACTGCTACCACCACACCACTAGCACTGCTACCACCACACCACTAGCACTGCTACCACCACACCACTAGCACTGCTACCACCACACCACTAGCACTGCTACCACTACACCACTAGCACTGCTACCACCACTACCCCTAGCACTGCTACCACCACTACCCCTAGCACTGCTACCCCTAGCACTGCTACCACCACTACCCCTAGCACTGCTACCACCACTACCCCTAGCACTGCTACTACCACTACCCCTAGCACTGCTACCACCACTACCCCTAGCACTGCTACCACCACACCACTAGCACTGCTACCACCACACCACTAGCACTGCTACCACCACACCACTATCACTGCTACCACCACTACCCCTAGCACTGCTACCACCACTACCCCTAGCACTGCTACCACCACTACCCCTAGCACTGCTACCACCACACCACTAGCACTGCTACCAACACACCACTAGCACTGCTACCACCACTACCCCTAGCACTGCTACCACCACACCACTAGCACTGCTACCACCACACCACTAGCACTGCTACCACCACACCACTATCACTGCTACCACCACTACCCCTAGCACTGCTACCACCACTACCCCTAGCACTGCTACCACCACTACCCCTAGCACTGCTACCACCACTACCCCTAGCACTGCTACCACCACTACCCCTAGCACTGCTACCACCACACCACTATCACTGCTACCACCACACCACTAGCACTGCTACCACCACACCACTAGCACTGCTACCACCACACCACTATCACTACCTTTGCCACCACGTGGTACTTTGAGGCATTTGAGGTGATTAGTCCCTCAGCCTGTAGGCTAAGGGACTGACCACCTCCTATTTACAATCTTGATAGAGCCAGCATAGCATATATACTACTGGGAACACTTAAAAGTACTCTGTCCTCTACTCTATGGAGTAGAAAAGATAAAATGACAATATATACCTGGAAGGTGCTTGAGAGTCTGCTCCCAACTCTGCACACGGCCATAACAACATACTGGAATGAGAGATATCGGAGGAAGTGTATAAAAGAACCCAGTGAAAAGCAGGGGTGTGGTGGGTACAGTAAGAGAACACTGTATCAACATCCGTGACCCTAGACTATTCAGCCTATCTGCCTGCTATTCTCCCTGCCTGCTACCCTCCCTACCCTCCCTGCCTGCTATTCTTCCTACCCTCCCTACCCTCCCTGCCTGCTACTCTCCCTACCCTCACTGCCTGCTACTCTCCCTACCCTCACTGCCTGCTACTCTCCCTACCCTCACTGCCTGCTACTCTCCCTACCCTCCCAGCCTGCTACTCTCCCTACCCTCCCTGCCTCCTACCCTCCCTGCCTGCTACTCTCCCGACCCTCCCTGCCTGCTACCCTCCCAACCCTCCCTGCCTACTACTCTCCCTCCCCTCCCTGCCTGCTATTCTCCCTACCCTCCCTGCCTCCTACCCTCCCTACCTGCTACTCTCCCTACCCTCACGGCCTGCTACCCTCCCTACCCTGTCTGCCTGCTACTCTCCTTACCCTCCCTGCCTGCTCTTCTTCCTACTCTCCCTACCCTCCCTACCTGCTACCCTCCCTACCCTGCCTGCTACTCTCCCTACCCTCCCTGCCTGCTACTCTCCCTACCCTGCCTGTATGCTACCCTCCATGCCTGCTACTCTCCCTACCCTCCCTGCCTGCTATTCTCCCTACCCTGCCTGCCTGCTACCCTCCCTACCCTCCCAGCCTTCTACTCTCCCTACCCTGCCTGCTACCCTCCCTACCTGCTACTCTCCCTACCCTCAGTGCCTGCTGCTCTCCCTACCCTTCCTGCCTGCTACTCTCCCTATCCTGCCTGCCTGCTACTCTCCCTACCCTCCCTGCCTGCTACCCTCCCTTCCCTGCCTGCCTCCTACTCTCCCTACCCTCTTTGCCTGCTACTCTCCCTACCCTCCCTGCCTGCTACTCTCCCTACCCTCCCTGCCTGCTACTCTCCCTACCCTCCCTGCCTGCTACCCTCCCTTCCCTGCCTGCCTCCTACTCTCCCGACCCTCTTTGCCTGCTACTCTCCCTACCCTCCCTGCCTGCTACTCTCCCTACCCTCCCTGCCTGCTACTCTCCCTACCCTCCCTCCCTGCTAATCTACATACCCTGCCTGCCTGCTACCCTCCCTGCCTACTATTCTTCCTACCCTCCCTGCCTGCTACTCTCCCTACCCTCCCTGCCTGCTATTCTTCTTACCCTCTCTGCCTGCTACTCTCCCTACCCTCCCTGCTTGCTACTCTCCCTACCCTCTCTGCCTGCTACTCTCCCTACCCTCCCTGCCTGCTACTCTCCCTGCCCTCCCTGCCTGATACCCTCCCTGCCTGATACCCTCCCTACCCTCCCTGCCTGCTACTTTCCCTACCCTCCATGCCTGCTACTCTCCCTATCTTGCCTTCCTGCTACTCTCCCTACCCTCCCTGCTTGCTACTCTCCCTACCTTCCATGCCTGCTTCTCTCCATACCCTGCCTGCCTGCTACTCTCCCTACCCTCCCTGCCTGCTATTCTTCCTACCCTCCCTGCCTGCTACTCTCCCTACCCTCCCTGCCTGCTATTCTTCCTTCCCTCTCTGCCTGCTATTCTTCCTACCCTCTCTGCCTGCTACTCTCCCTACCCTCCCTGCCTGCTGCTCTCCCTACCCTCCCTGCCTGCTACTCTCCCTACCCTCCCTGCCTGCTATTCTTCCTACCCTCCCTGCCTGCTACTCTCCCTACCCTCCCTGCCTGCTATTCTTCCTTCCCTCTCTGCCTGCTATTCTTCCTACCCTCCCTGCCTGCTGCTCTCCCTACCCTCCCTGCCTGCTACTCTACCTACCCTCCCTGCCTGCTACTCTTCCTACCCTCCCTGCCTGCTACTCTCCCTACCTTCCCTGCCTGCTATTCTTCCTACCCTCTCTGCCTGCTACTCTCCCTACCCTCCCTGCCTGCTATTCTTCCTACCCTCTCTGCCTGCTACTCTCCCTACCCTCCCTGCTTGCTACTCTCCCTACCCTCTCTGCCTGCTACTCTCCCTACCCTCCCTGGCTGCTACCCTCTCTACCCTGCCTGCTTGCTACTCTCCCTACCCTCCCTGCTTGCTACTCTCCCTACCCTCCCTGCCTGCTACTTTACCTACTCTCCCTGGCAGACAGGTGCAGCAGACTGGTAGTTGAGATAGTGTAGGTTGGTGATAATGTTCTGTGATGATAGACTTGCCTGGCCGTACCTCACTCTTAATACCTTACCTCCAGCCTCCCTCCACGGCTTCTGAACCTCCACCCTCCCTCCACGGCTTCTGAACCTCCACCCTCCCTCCACGGCTTCTGAACCTCCACCCTCCCTCCACGGCTTCTGAACCTCCAGCCTCCCTCCACGGCTTCTGAACCTCCACCCTCCCTCCACGGCTTCTGAACCTCCACCCTCCCTCCACGGCTTCTGAACCTCCACCCTCCGTCCAGGCTTCTAAACCTCCACCCTCCCTCCACGGCTTCTGAACCTCCACCCTCCCTCCACGGCTTCTGAACCTCCACCCTCCCTCCACGGCTTCTGAACCTCCACCCTCCCTCCAGGCTTCTGAACCTCCACCCTCCCTCCACGGCTTCTGAACCTCCACCCTCCCTCCACGGCTTCTGAACCTCCACCTTCCCTCCACGGCTTCTGAACCTCCACCCTCCCTCCACGGCTTCTGAACCTCCACCCTCCCTCCACGGCTTCTGAACCTCCACCCTCCCTCCAGGCTTCTAAACCTCCACCCTCCCTCCACGGCTTCTGAACCTCCACCCTTCCTCCACGACTTCTGAACCTCCACCCTCCCTCTAGGCTTCTAAACCTCCACCCTCCCTCCACGGCTTCTGAACCTCCACCCTCCCTCCACGGCTTCTGAACCTCCAGCCTCCCTCCACGGCTTCTGAACCTCCACCCTCCCTCCAGGCTTCTAAACCTCCACCCTCCCTCCACGGCTTCTGAACCTCCACCCTCCCTCCACGGCTTCTGAACCTCCACCCTCCCTCCAGGCTTCTAAACCTCCACCCTCCCTCCACGGCTTCTGAACCTCCACCCTTCCTCCACGACTTCTGAACCTCCACCCTCCCTCCACGGCTTCTGAACCTCCAGCCTCCCTCCACGGCTTCTGAACCTCCACCCTCCCTCCAGGCTTCTAAACCTCCACCCTCCCTCCACGGCTTCTAAACCTCCACCCTCCCTCCACGGCTTCTGAACCTCCATCTTCCTCCACAACTTCTGAACCTCCATCTTCCTCCACAACTTCTGAACCTCCATCTTCCTCCACAACTTCTGAACCTCCATCTTCCTCCACAACTTCTGAACCTCCATCTTCCTCCACAACTTCTGAACCTCCATCTTCCTCCACAACTTCTGAACCTCCATCTTCCTCCACAACTTCTGAACCTCCATCTTCCTCCACAACTTCGGAACCTCCATCTTCCTCCACAACTTCTGAACCTCCATCTTCCTCCACAACTTCTGAACCTCCATCTTCCTCCACAACTTCTGAACCTCCATCTTCCTCCACAACTTCTGAACCTCCATCTTCCTCCACAACTTCTGAACCTCCATCTTCCTCCACAACTTCTGAACCTCCATCTTCCTCCACAACTTCTGAACCTCCATCTTCCTCCACCTAATAGTATCATTCTTTGACATAATGCAGGTGCTTTTGATCCAAGGAGACTGATTCTCACTTCTGTTTTACCACCAGACTGCAGTGTTCTGAATGATCATATTGGTGTTCTGAATGTTCATATTGGTGTTCTGAATGTTGTTATTGGTGTTCTGAATATTGTTATTGGTGTTCTGAATGTTGTTATTGGTGTTCTGAATGTTGTTATTGGTGTTCTGAATGTTGTTATTGGTGTTCTGAATGTTGTTATTGGTGTTCTGAATGTTGTTATTGGTGTTCTGAATGTTATTGGTGTTCTGAATGATCATATTGTCAGCATAGTTGCTGATCCCTGTATTCCCTGTATTATATAACATAGCATAGTAGTATCATCCATGTGCTTTAGATACGAGATCCCTTGTAGGCCTGTGGCTTTGTGTGACGTCACGGGATACAGATGTGTGGGCTCATGCCCCTGCCCCGCTCTCACTCGGCGGCAGACGATCCAGGCGTAGACAGGCAAGGCAGCTGGGGCTCCATCCCTCATCTCAGTCTGACAATACATTTACCATCCTACAAGTGTGTCTACTTTCAACCTACAATATCTCCATTTAAGAACCTGGGCTGATTCTATACAGTAACAAATTCATATATAACTTAGAACTAATGGATGGTACAACATGATTTTGACGTAATGGGTGTTAACGTAATCATTACAAACTATAAGAACAAATCATTATACAATATGGATGGAATTGATCGATCGATCTGTATTCATGCACTCTACGGATGCTGAGGAAGAATAATTATATACAAAGAAGTGTTTAACAGAAAGGCAGATTCGGTGCACTCAAATCTAGACTGTTAATTCTCAGAATACGGAGGGAACGTGAACACGAAAATTTCTGACAAACTGATCAGCTAATAATAAACACACAGTTGACAATTTCATTCATCTCGGACATCTAATTATACAGACTATGTACATTTAAACCCAATTCTGCGAGGGTTAGGTTTACATATGCAGGATGGTTATCATCTCTGGGAGGGTCGAATTCCTCTGCAATGGCTAACACATGCCTTGACTGAGAGAGATCTGAAGGAATATCTACAAAAGATACTTGCGGGTTTCTCATTACTTGTCGGGTACGCAAGGAGTAACGACATTCAGGTTGAGTATCTGACTGAGTATCTGAGGTAGAGAGTACAGGATCAGGAGGATTGTCAGAATGTGTCACATTAGTCTGGGTAGCAATATCCTCAACATCGCATACTAATTTCATATGATCTAAATGCGATTCTTTGTATTTGCCAGTACTAATTTCTCTAACCTTATACTTATTTCCAGTGACATGTTCAACTACTCGATAAGGTCCGACAAACTTTTGATCAAGCTTTGGCATTGCAGACGTTTTGTTAAAGTTAATCAGCATAACTCTCGAACCTACTTTGATTTTAGATGGCTTTGCTCGAGTGTTTGCGACTCTTGTAAATTCTGCTGTTGATTTATGAAGTGTTTCACGGATTCTTCTAAAAACACTTTGAGCTAAGCTGGTACGAGTTGCTACGAAATCATCAGGGTTGTAATTAGGTTTCGGAGTAGAATATAACACACTAAGTACTTACTTCAAGTGTATAAAAAGATACACAACACAACAGATATAAAATAATGCACGAAAATTAACACTGAATTAAGGAGATTAAAAGAAATTAATGCAATCAGTACATGATAAACACTGAGTCTGATCAAGAGTCACTGAATGTCACTAAGAGAAAAATTCACTGGGAACACAAAAGAAATGTCTCAACACTCGCAAATGTCTCTAAAAAAAAATATTATCGCTGTAACACTTGAAGAATGAGATTGATGGATTGTTTATATCGTCTTGCTGCTGTCCTCTGCACAGATGATCGTAGAATTGCGCTTAAATCGGCGATAGACAACACACAGGAGGCTTTTAAAGATGGCGCGACACACTCTAGCTCTTGACCCCCTATGTGGTCCTTAAAATATGGTGCTACAACCCTTAGCAGTGCACCAAAACACTGATGAGGTAGGTGAGTTGTAATGGCCGACTGTAGTTGGGTTTGTGGGTAATGGCTGAGCGAGGCGTCTGAGACCGGCAACGGTGCGACACACGTGATCGTGAGTGGCTGGGCTTATGGGTTGAACGTCGTAAGCCTCACTGAGAACACCCACACTGCCGCGAAGATAATTCTAAGCCGGCTGGCTTAAAATAAACCCACGAAATACTACACAAGGATGACAAGGAGCACTCAGAATGCTTGGAGCTTGAATCACAAGCGATGAAGACTACTCACGTGGCTTGCTTGAGTACTGGGGTAAGACACCTGGGTTAGTTGCTAGCTGGCTTATCTTAACCCTTCACACAGAATAGCTTGATAACTTCACACGATGAGCACAGCAGGGGTGGAAGCTGGCTTGGCAGGCAAAATAATTGGATGGAGTAGGCTAGGCTGGACTGGACTCGGTTGTTCTGACTCCCCCACCACAGACTGGAAACTGGCTTATTTTGCAAACTCGGGTCAACCCCTCGTGAGTGATGCAAAAAAGCAGGAAACACTAATACAAAGAGACTGACCAGTGAATAATGTAGAAGCTGGTAGCTTAGCTGGCTTGAGGTAGCTGGATGGGGTGAACCTCGGTAGGCCTACTGGTGACACGAAATGGCCGTCTTGCTGGTCGACAATTTTATCTCCAGAAATCGCTGTAATCGTCAGAATTACAGGCCCTCCGATGCCACCATTTATCGTAAAGGGTTCTTAAATGGAGATATCGTAGGTTGAAAGTAGACACACTTGTAGGATGGTAAATGTATTGTCAGACTGAGATGAGGGATGGAGCCCCAGCTGCCTTGCCTGTCTACGCCTGGATCGTCTGCCGCCGAGTGAGAGCGGGGCAGGGGCATGAGCCCACACATCTGTATCCCGTGACGTCACACAAAGCCACAGGCCTACAAGGGATCTCGTATCTAAAGCACATGGATGATACTACTATGCTATGTTATATAATACAGGGAATACAGGGATCAGCAACTATGCTGACAATATTGGTGTTCTGAATGATCATATTGGTGTTCTGAATGATCATATTGGTGTTCTGAATGATCATATTGGTGTTCTGAATGTTATTGGTGTTCTGAATATTGTTATTGGTGTTCTGAATGTTGTTATTGGTGTTCTGAATATTGTTATTGGTGTTCTGAATGTTGTTATTGGTGTTCTGAATGTTGTTATTGGTGTTCTGAATATTGTTATTGGTGTTCTGAATGTTGTTATTGGTGTTCTGAATATTGTTATTGGTGTTCTGAATGTTGTTATTGGTGTTCTGAATGTTGTTATTGGTGTTCTGAATATTGTTATTGGTGTTCTGAATATTGTTATTGGTGTTCTGAATGTTGTTATTGGTGTTCTGAATATTGTTATTGGTGTTCTGAATGTTATTGGTGTTCTGAATGTTGTTATTGGTGTTCTGAATGTTGTTATTGGTGTTCTGAATGTTGTTATTGGTGTTCTGAATGTTATTGGTGTTCTGAATGTTGTTATTGGTGTTCTGAATGATCATATTGGTGTTCTGAATGATCATATTGGTGTTCTGAATGATCATATTGGTGTTCTGAATGATAATATTGGTGTTCTGCATGTTCATATTGGTGTTCTGAATGTTCATATTGGTGTTCTGAATGATCATATTGGTGTTCTGAATGATCATATTGGTGTTCTGAATGATCATATTGGTGTTCTGAATGATCATATTGGTGTTCTGAATGATCATATTGGTGTTCTGAATGATCATATTGGTGTTCTGAATGTTCATATTGGTGTTCTGAATGTTCATATTGGTGTTCTGAATGTTCATATTGGTGTTCTGAATATTGTTATTGGTGTTCTGAATGTTGTTATTGGTGTTCTGAATGTTGTTATTTTGTTCTGAATGTTGTTATTGGTGTTCTGAATGTTGTTATTGGTGTTCTGAATATTGTTATTTTGTTCTGAATATTGTTATTGGTGTTCTGAATATTGTTATTGGTGTTCTGAATGTTGTTATTGGTGTTCTGAATGTTGTTATTGGTGTTCTGAATATTGTTATTTTGTTCTGAATATTGTTATTGGTGTTCTGAATGTTGTTATTGGTGTTCTGAATATTGTTATTGGTGTTCTGAATGTTGTTATTAGTGTTCTGAATATTGTTATTGGTGTTCTGAATGTTGTTATTGGTGTTCTGAATGTTGTTATTGGTGTTCTGAATGTTGTTATTAGTGTTCTGAATATTGTTATTGGTGTTCTGAATGTTGTTATTGGTGTTCTGAATATTGTTATCGGTGTTCTGAATATTGTTATTGGTGTTCTGAATGTTGTTATTGGTGTTCTGAATGTTATTGGTGTTCTGAATATTGTTATTGGTGTTCTGAATGTTATTATTGGTGTTCTGAATGTTATTATTGGTGTTCTGAATGTTATTGGTGTTCTGAATATTGTTATTGGTGTTCTGAATATTGTTATTGGTGTTCTGAATATTGTTATTGGTGTTCTGAATGTTATTATTGGTGTTCTGAATGTTATTGGTGTTCTGAATATTGTTATTGGTGTTCTGAATATTGTTATTGGTGTTCTGAATATTGTTATTGGTGTTCTGAATGTTATTATTGGTGTTCTGAATGTTATTGGTGTTCTGAATATTGTTATTGGTGTTCTGAATATTGTTATTGGTGTTCTGAATATTGTTATTGGTGTTCTGAATGTTGTTATTGGTGTTCTGAATGTTATTGGTGTTCTGAATATTGTTATTGGTGTTCTGAATATTGTTATTGGTGTTCTGAATATTGTTATTGGTGTTCTGAATGTTATTTTGTTCTGAATATTGTTATTGGTGTTCTGAATGTTGTTATTGGTGTTCTGAATGTTGTTATTAGTGTTCTGAATGTTGTTATTAGTGTTCTGAATGTTGTTATTGGTGTTCTGAATGTTGTTATTGGTGTTCTGAATGTTATTGGTGTTCTGAATATTGTTATTGGTGTTCTGAATATTGTTATTGGTGTTCTGAATATTGTTATTGGTGTTATGAATGTTGTTATTGGTGTTCTGAATGTTGTTATTAGTGTTCTGAATGTTGTTATTGGTGTTCTGAATGTTATTGGTGTTCTGAATATTGTTATTGGTGTTCTGAATATTGTTATTGGTGTTCTGAATGTTGTTATTGGTGTTCTGAATGTTGTTATTAGTGTTCTGAATGTTGTTATTGGTGTTCTGAATATTGTTATTGGTGTTCTGAATGTTGTTATTGGTGTTCTGAATGTTGTTATTGGTGTTCTGAATGTTGTTATTGGTGTTCTGAATGTTGTTATTGGTGTTCTGAATGTTGTTATTGGTGTTCTGAATGTTATTGGTGTTCTGAATGTTGTTATTGGTGTTCTGAATGTTGTTATTGGTGTTCTGAATATTGTTATTGGTGTTCTGAATATTGTTATTGGTGTTCTGAATATTGTTATTGGTGTTCTTAATGTTGTTATTGGTGTTCTGAATATTGTTATTGGTGTTCTGAATGTTCATATTGGTGTTCTGAATATTGTTATTGGTGTTCTGAATATTGTTATTGGTGTTCTGAATGTTGTTATTGGTGTTCTGAATATTGTTATTGGTGTTCTGAATATTGTTATTGGTGTTCTGAATGTTGTTATTGGTGTTCTGAATATTGTTATTGGTGTTCTGAATGTTGTTATTGGTGTTCTGAATGTTGTTATTGGTGTTCTGAATGTTGTTATTGGTGTTCTGAATGTTATTTTGTTCTGAATATTGTTATTGGTGTTCTGAATGTTGCTATTGGTGTTCTGAATATTGTTATTGGTGTTCTGAATGTTATTTTGTTCTGAATATTGTTATTGGTGTTCTGAATGTTGTTATTAGTGTTCTGAATATTGTTATTGGTGTTCTGAATGTTATTGGTGTTCTGAATATTGTTATTGGTGTTCTGAATGTTGTTATTAGTGTTCTGAATATTGTTATTGGTGTTCTGAATATTGTTATTGGTGTTCTGAATGTTATTGGTGTTCTGAATATTGTTATTGGTGTTCTGAATGTTGTTATTGGTGTTCTGAATATTGTTATTGGTGTTCTGAATGTTGTTATTGGTGTTCTGAATGTTATTTTGTTCTGAATATTGTTATTGGTGTTCTGAATATTGTTATTGGTGTTCTGAATATTGTTATTGGTGTTCTGAATATTGTTATTGGTGTTCTGAATATTGTTATTGGTGTTCTGAATATTGTTATTGGTGTTCTGAATATTGTTATTGGTGTTCTGAATGTTGTTATTGGTGTTCTGAATGTTGTTATTGGTGTTCTGAATATTGTTATTGGTGTTCTGAATATTGTTATTGGTGTTCTGAATATTGTTATTGGTGTTCTGAATATTGTTATTGGTGTTCTGAATATTGTTATTGGTGTTCTGAATATTGTTATTGGTGTTCTGAATGTTGTTATTGGTGTTCTGAATATTGTTATTGGTGTTCTGAATGTTGTTATTGGTGTTCTGAATGTTATTTTGTTCTGAATATTGTTATTGGTGTTCTGAATGTTGCTATTGGTGTTCTGAATATTGTTATTGGTGTTCTGAATGTTATTTTGTTCTGAATATTGTTATTGGTGTTCTGAATGTTGTTATTAGTGTTCTGAATATTGTTATTGGTGTTCTGAATGTTGTTATTGGTGTTCTGAATATTGTTATTGGTGTTCTGAATGTTGTTATTAGTGTTCTGAATATTGTTATTGGTGTTCTGAATATTGTTATTGGTGTTCTGAATGTTATTGGTGTTCTGAATATTGTTATTGGTGTTCTGAATGTTGTTATTGGTGTTCTGAATATTGTTATTGGTGTTCTGAATATTGTTATTGGTGTTCTGAATATTGTTATTGGTGTTCTGAATGTTGTTATTGGTGTTCTGAATGTTGTTATTGGTGTTCTGAATGTTGTTATTGGTGTTCTGAATGTTGTTATTGGTGTTCTGAATATTGTTATTGGTGTTCTGAATGTTGTTATTGGTGTTCTGAATATTGTTATTGGTGTTCTGAATGTTGTTATTGGTGTTCTGAATGTTATTTTGTTCTGAATATTGTTATTGGTGTTCTGAATATTGTTATTGGTGTTCTGAATATTGTTATTGGTGTTCTGAATATTGTTATTGGTGTTCTGAATATTGTTATTGGTGTTCTGAATGTGGCATCAGGTGTAATGCGACCCAGGTACCTACTTACTGCTAGGTGAAGAGTGACAGCAGATGCAAGGTAACTAACACCCAGGTACCTACTTACTGCTAGGTGAAGAGTGACAGCAGATGCAAGGTAACTAGCACCCAGGTACCTACTTACTGCTAGGTGAAGAGTAACAGCAGATGCAAGGTAACTAACACCCAGGTACCTACTTACTGCTAGGTGAAGAGTGACATCAGGTGTAACTAACACCCAGGTACCTACTTACTGCTAGGTGAACAGTGACAGCAGGTGTAAGGTAACTAACACCCAGGTACCTACTTACTGCTAGGTGAACAGTGACTGTAGGTGTAAGGTAACTAACACCCAGGTACCTACTTACTGCTAGGTGAAGAGTGACAGCAGATGCAAGGTAACTAACACCCAGGTACCTACTTACTGCTAGGTGAAGAGTGACAGCAGATACAAGGTAACTAGCACCCAGGTACCTACTTACTGCTAGGTGAAGAGTGACAGCAGATACAAGGTAACTAACACCCAGGTACCTACTTACTGCTAGGTGAAGAGTAACAGCAGATACAAGGTAACTAGCACCCAGGTACCTACTTACTGCTAGGTGAAGAGTGACAGCAGATGCAAGGTAACTAGCACCCAGGTACCTACTTACTGCTAGGTGAAGAGTAACAGCAGATGCAAGGTAACTAACACCCAGGTACCTACTTACTGCTAGGTGAAGAGTGACATCAGGTGTAACTAACACCCAGGTACCTACTTACTGCTAGGTGAACAGTGACAGCAGGTGTAAGGTAACTAACACCCAGGTACCTACTTACTGCTAGGTGAACAGTGACTGCAGGTGTAAGGTAACTAACACCCAGGTACCTACTTACTGCTAGGTGAAGAGTGACAGCAGATGCAAGGTAACTAACACCCAGGTACCTACTTACTGCTAGGTGAAGAGTGACAGCAGATACAAGGTAACTAGCACCCAGGTACCTACTTACTGCTAGGTGAAGAGTGACAGCAGATACAAGGTAACTAACACCCAGGTACCTACTTACTGCTAGGTGAAGAGTAACAGCAGATACAAGGTAACTAGCACCCAGGTACCTACTTACTGCTAGGTGAAGAGTGACAGCAGATGCAAGGTAACTAACACCCAGATACCTACTTACTGCTAGGTGAACAGTGACAGCAAGTGTAAGGTAACTAGCACCCAGATACCTACATACTGCTAGGTGAACAGTGACATCAGGCGTAACTAACACCCAGGTACCTACTTACTGCTATTTGAACAGTGACAGCAGGTATAAGGTAACTAACACCCAGGTACCTACTTGCTGCTATTTGAACAGTGACAGCAGGTGTAAGGTAACTAACACCCAGGTACCTACTTACTGCTAGGTAAACAGTGACATCAGGTGTAAGGTAACTAACACCCAGGTACCTACTTGCTGCTATTTGAACAGTGACAGCAGGTGTAAGGTAACTAACACTCAGGTACCTACTTACTGCTAGGTGAACAGTGACATCAGGTGTAACTAACACCCAGGTACCTACTTACTGCTAGGTGAACAGTGACAGCAGGTGTAAGGTAACTAACACCCAGGTACCTACTTACTGCTAGGTGAACAGTGACTGCAGGTGTAAGGTAACTAACACCCAGGTACCTACTTACTGCTAGGTGAACAGTGACAGCAGGTGTAACGTAACTAACATCCAGGTACCTACCTACTGCTAGGTGAACAGTGACAGCAGGTGTAAGGTAACTAACACCCAGGTACCTACTTACTGCTAGGTGAACAGTGACAGCAGGTGTAAGGTAACTAACACCCAGGTACCTACTTACTGCTAGGTGAACAGTGACAGCAGGTGTAAGGTAACTAACACCCAGGCGCCTACTTACTGCTAGGTGAACAGTGACAGCAGGTGTAAGGTAACTAACACCCAGGTGCCTACTTACTGCTAGGTGAACAGTGACAGCAGGTGTAAGGTAACAAACACCCAGGTGCCTACTTACTGCTAGGTGAACAGTGACAGCAGATGCAAGGTAACTAACACCCAGATACCTACTTACTGCTAGGTGAACAGTGACAGCAGGTGTAAGGTAACTAACACCCAGATACCTACATACTGCTAGGTGAACAGTGACAGCAGGTGTAACGTAACTAACATCCAGGTACCTACTTACTGCTAGGTGAACAGTGACAGCAGGTGTAAGGTAACTAACACCCAGTGGTGACCTTGTTATATATGTGACCTTGTTGTGTAGGTGGTGACCTTGTAGTGTAGGTGGTGACCTTGTAGTGTAGGTGATGACCTTGTAGCGTAGGTGGTGACCTTGTAGTGTAGGTGGTGACCTTGTAGTGTAGGTGATGACCTTGTAGTGTAGGTGGTGACCTTGTAGTGTAAGTGGTGACTTTGTAGTGTAGGTGGTGACCTTGTAGCGTAGGTGGTGACCTTGTAGTGTAGGTGGTGACCTTGTAGTGTAGGTGATGACCTTGTAGTGTAGGTGGTGACCTTGTAGCGTAGGTGGTGACCTTGTAGTGTAGGTGGTGACCTTGTAGTGTAGGTGGTGACCTTGTAGTGTAGGTGGTGACCTTGTAGCGTAGGTGGTGACCTTGTAGTGTAGGTGGTGACCTTGTAGTGTAGGTGATGACCTTGTAGTGTAGGTGGTGACCTTGTAGCGTAGGTGATGACCTTGTAGCGTAGGTGGTGACCTTGTAGTGTAAGTGGTGACCTTGTAGTGTAGGTGATGACCTTGTAGTGTAGGTGATGACCTTGTAGTGTAGGTGATGACCTTGTAGTGTAGGTGGTGACCTTGTAGCGTAGGTGGTGACCTTGTAGTGTAGGTGGTGACCTTGTAGCGTAGGTGATGACCTTGTAGTGTAGGTGGTGACCTTGTAGTGTAGGTGGTGACCTTGTAGTGTAGGTGGTGACCTTGTAGTGTAGGTCGTGACCTTGTAGTGTAGGTGATGACCTTGTAGTGTAGGTGGTGACCTTGTAGTGTAGGTGATGACCTTGTAGTGTAGGTGGTGACCTTGTAGTGTAGGTGATGACCTTGTAGTGTAGGTGGTGACCTTGTAGTGTAGGTGGTGACCTTGTAGTGTAGGTGGTGACCTTGTAGTGTAGGTGGTGACCTTGTAGTGTAGGTGGTGACCTTGTAGCGTAGGTGGTGACTTTGTAGTGTAGGTGGTGACCTTGTAGTGTATGTGTTGACCTTGTAGCGTAGGTGGTGACCTTGTAGTGTAGGTGGTGACCTTGTAGTGTAGGTGGTGACTTTGTAGTGTAGGTGGTGACCTTGTAGTGTAGGTGACCTTGTAGTGTAGGTGGTGACCTTGTAGTGTAGGTGGTGACCTTGTAGTGTAAGTGGTGACCTTGTAGTGTAGGTGGTGACCTTGTAGTGTAGGTGGTGACCTTGTAGTGTAGGTGGTGACCTTGTAGTGTAGGTGGTGACCTTGTAGTGTAGGTGGTGACCTTGTAGTGTAAGTGGTGACTTTGTAGTGTAGGTGGTGACCTTGTAGTGTAGGTGGTGACCTTGTAGTGTAGGTGGTGACCTTGTAGTGTAGGTGGTGACCTTGTAGTGTTGGTGGTGACCTTGTAGTGTAGGTGGTGACTTTGTAGTGTAGGTGGTGACCTTGTAGTGTAGGTGGTGACCTTGTTATGTAGGTGGTGACCTTGTAGTGTAAGTGGTGACCTTGTAGTGTAGGTGGTGACCTTGTTATGTAGGTGGTGACCTTGTAGTATAAGTGGTGACCTTGTAGTGTAAGTGGTCACCTTGTAGTGTTAGTTACCTTGTAGTGTAGGTGGTGACCTTGTAGTGTAAGTGGTGACCTTGTAGTGTAGGTGGTGATCTTGTTATGTAGATGGTGACCTTGTAGTGTAGGTGACCTTGTGTAGGTGGCGACCTTGGTGGTGACGTTGTAGTGTAGGTGGTGACCTTGTAGTGTAGGTGGTGACCTTGTTATGTAGATGGTGACCTTGTTGGTGGTGACCTTGTAGTGTAGGTGGTGACCTTGTTATGTAGGTGGTGACCTTGTTGGTGGTGACCTTGTAGTGTAGATGGTGACCTTATAGTGTAGGTGGTGACCTTGTTATGTAGGTGGTGACCTTGTTATGTATGTGGTGACCTTGTTATGTAGGTGGTGACCTTGTAGTGTAGGTGGTGACCATGTAGTGTAGGTGGTGACCTTGTAGTGTAGGTGACCTTTTAGTGTAGGTGACCTTGTAGTGTAGGTGGTGACTTTGTAGTGTAAGTGGTGACCTTGTAGTGTAGGTGGTGACCTTGTTATGTAGGTGGTGACCTTGTTATATAGGTGGTGACATTCTAGTGTAGGTGGTGACCATGTAGTGTAGGTGGCGACCTTGTGATGTAGGTGACCTTGTTGTGTAGGTGGTGACCTTGTTATGTAGGTGGTGACCTTGTAGTATAGGTGGTGACCTTGTTATGTAGGTGGTGACCTTGTAGTGTAGGTGGTGACCTTGTAGTGTAGGTGACCTTATAGTGTAGGTGGTGACCTTGTAGTGTAGGTGACCTTGTAGTGTAGGTGGTGACCTTGTTATGTAGGTGGTGACCTTGTAGTGTAGGTGACCTTGTAGTGTAGGTGGTGACCTTGTTATGTAGGTGGTGACCCTGTAGTGTAGGTGTTGGCCTTGTTGTGTAGGTGGTGACCTTGTTGGTGGTGACCTTGTAGTGTAGGTGGTGACCTTGTTGGGAGTGACCTTGTAGTGTAGATGGTGACCTTGTAGTGTAGGTGGTGAACTAGTTATGTAGGTGACCTACCACTAGTACGACCACTACCACCACTGAAACAACTACCATCACTACCTCCACAACTACCACTACAACTACCATCACTACCACCACCACAACTACGATCACTACCACCACTACTACCACCACCACAACTGCCACCACCACCACCACTACTACCACAACTGCCACCACAACTACCACTACTTCCACTAAACTAGTCAAGACTAGTAGTGGTTGTTAAACTAGTCAAGACTAGTAGTGATTGTTAAGCTAGTCAAGACTAGTAGTGATTGTTAAGCTAGTCAAGACTAGTAGTGATTGTTAAACTAGTCAAGACTAGTAGTGATTGTTAAACTAGTCAAGACTAGTAGTGGTTGTTAAACTAGTCAAGACTAGTAGTGATTGTTAAACTAGTCAAGACTAGTAGTGATTGTTAAGCTAGTCAAGACTAGTAGTGATTGTTAAGCTAGTCAAGACTAGTAGTGATTGTTAAACTAGTCAAGACTAGTAGTGGTTGTTAAACTAGTCAAGACTAGTAGTGGTTGTTAAACTAGTCAAGACTAGTAGTGATTGTTAAACTAGTCAAGACTAGTAGTGATTGTTAAGCTAGTCAAGACTAGTAGTGATTGTTAAACTAGTCAAGACTAGTAGTGGTTGTTAAACTAGTCAAGACTAGTAGTGGTTGTTAAACTAGTCAAGACTAGTAGTGATTGTTAAGCTAGTCAAGACTAGTAGTGATTGTTAAGCTAGTCAAGACTAGTAGTGATTGTTAAACTAGTCAAGACTAGTAGTGATTGTTAAACTAGTCAAGACTAGTAGTGATTGTTAAACTAGTCAAGACTAGTAGTGATTGTTAAGCTAGTCAAGACTAGTAGTGGTTGTTAAACTAGTCAAGACTAGTAGTGGTTGTTAAACTAGTCAAGACTAGTAGTGGTTGTTAAACTAGTCAAGACTAGTAGTGGTTGTTAAACTAGTCAAGACTAGTAGTGATTGTTAAACTAGTCAAGACTAGTAGTGATTGTTAAGCTAGTCAAGACTAGTAGTGATTGTTAAGCTAGTCAAGACTAGTAGTGATTGTTAAGCTAGTCAAGACTAGTAGTGGTTAAACTAGTCAAGACTAGTAGTGGTTGTTAAACTAGTCAAGACTAGTAGTGGTTGTTAAACTAGTCAAGACTAGTAGTGATTGTTAAGCTAGTCAAGACTAGTAGTGATTGTTAAGCTAGTCAAGACTAGTGATTGTTAAGCTAGTCAAGACTAGTAGTGGTTGTTAAACTAGTCAAGACTAGTAGTGATTGTTAAACTAGTCAAGACTAGTAGTGATTGTTAAACTAGTCAAGACTAGTAGTGATTGTTAAGCTAGTCAAGACTAGTAGTGATTGTTAAACTAGTCAAGACTAGTAGTGATTGTTAAACTAGTCAAGACTAGTAGTGATTGTTAAACTAGTCAAGACTAGTAGTGATTGTTAAACTAGTCAAGACTAGTAGTGGTTAAACTAGTCAAGACTAGTAGTGATTGTTAAACTAGTCAAGACTAGTAGTGGTTGTTAAACTAGTCAAGACTAGTAGTGGTTGTTAAACTAGTCAAGACTAGTAGTAAACTGAAGACTAGTAGTAAAGATTAATACTGTTTGTTAGACTAGTCAAGATGAGTACTAGTTAGACTAATTAAGACTAATACTAGTTGTTAGACTGGTCAATACTAGTACAAGTTGTTAGACTAGTCAGGACTAGTACTATTTATTAGACTGGTCAATACTAGTACAAGTTGTTAAACTAGTCAGGACTAGTACTAGTTGTTAGACTAGTCAGGACTAGTACTAGTTATTAGACTGGTCAATACTAGTACAAGTTGTTAAACTAGTCAGGACTAGTACTAGTTGTTAGACTGGTCAGGACTAGTGCTAGTTGATAGACTAATCAGGACTAGTACTAGTTGTTAGACTAGTCAGGACTAGTACTAGTTGTTAGACTAGTCAGGACTAGTACTAGTTGTTAGACTAGTCAGGACTAGTACTAGTTGTTAGACTAGTCAGGACTAGTACTAGTTGTTAGACTAGTCAGGACTAGTACTAGTTGTTAGACTAGTCAGGACTAGTACTAGTTAGACTAGTCAGGACTAGTACTAGATGTTAGACTAATCAGGACTAGTACTAGTTGTTAGACTAGTCAGGACTAGTGCTAGTTGTTAGACTAATCAGGACTAGTACTAGTTGTTAGACTAGTCAGGACTAGTACTAGTTGTTAGACTAGTCAGGACTAGTGCTAGTTGTTAGACTAGTCAGGACTAGTACTAATTGTTAGACTAGTCCGGACTAGTGCTAGTTGTTAGACTAGTCAGGACTAGTACTAATTGTTAGACTAGTCAGGACTAGTGCTAGTTGTTAGACTAGTCAGGACTAGTGCTAGTTGTTAGACTAGTCAGGACTAGTACTAGTTGTTAGACTAGTCCGGACTAGTACTAGTTGTTAGACTAGTCCTGACTAGTGCTAGTTGTTAGACTAGTCAGGACTAGTACTAATTGTTAGACTAGTCAGGACTAGTGCTTGTTGTTAGACTAGTCAGGACTAGTGCTAGTTGTTAGACAAGTCAGGACTAGTGCTAGTTGTTAGACAAGTCAGGACTAGTGCTAGTTGTTAGACTAGTCAGGACTAGTGCTAGTTGTTAGACTAGTCAGGACTAGTGCTAGTTGTTAGACTAATCAGGACTAGTACTAGTTGTTAGACAAGTCAGGACTAGTGCTAGTTGTTAGACTAGTCAGGACTAGTGCTAGTTGTTAGACTAGTCAGGACTAGTGCTAGTTGTTAGACAAGTCAGGACTAGTACTGGTTTTCAGACTAGTCAGGACTAGTACTGGTTTTCAGACTAGTCAGGACTAGTACTGGTTTTCAGACTAGTCAGGACTAGTACTGGTTTTCAGACTAGTCAGGACTAGTACTGGTTTTCAAACTAGTCACCCGAGGCAGGGTGACCCACCGAGGCAGGGTGACCCACCGAGGCAGGGTGACCCACCGAGGCAGGGTGACCCACCGAGGCAGGGTGACCCACCGAGGCAGGGTGACCCACCTAGCAGGGTGACCCACCGAGGCAGGGTGACCCACCGAGGCAGGGTGACCCACCGAGGCAGGGTGACCCACCTAGCAGGGTGACCCACCGAGGCAGGGTGACCCACCTAGCAGGGTGACCCACCTAGCAGGGTGACCCACCGAGGCAGGGTGACCCACCTAGCAGGGTGACCCACCTAGCAGGGTGACCCACCTAGCAGGGTGACCCACCGAGGCAGGGTGACCCACCGAGGCAGGGTGACCCACCTAGGCAGGGTGACCCACCTAGGCAGGGTGTCCCACCGAGGCAGGGTGACCCACCTCGGCAGGGTGACCCCACCGAGGCAGGGTGACCCACCGAGGCAGGGTGACCACCGAGGCAGGGTGACCCAACGAGGCAGGGTGACCCACCTAGGCAGGGTGACCCACCGAGGCAGGGTGACCCACCGAGGCAGGGTGACCCACCGAGGCAGGGTGACCCACCGAGGCAGGGTGACCCACCGAGGCAGGGTGACCCACCGAGGCAGGGTGATCCACCGAGGCAGGGTGACCCACCGAGGCAAGGTGATCCACCGAGGCAGGGTGACCCACCGAGGCAGGGTGACCCACCGAGGCAGGGTGACCCACCCAGGCAGGGTGACCCACCGAGGCAAGGTGATCCACCGAGGCAGGGTGACCCACCGAGGCAAGGTGATCCACCGAGGCAGGGTGATCCACCGAGGCAGGGTGATCCACCGAGGCAGGGTGACCCACCGAGGCAGGGTGATCCACCGAGGCAGGGTGACCCACCGAGGCAGGGTGACCCACCGAGGCAAGGTGATCCACCGAGGCAGGGTGACCCACCGAGGCAAGGTGATCCACCGAGGCAGGGTGATCCACCGAGGCAGGGTGATCCACCGAGGCAGGGTGACCCACCGAGGCAGGGTGATCCACCGAGGCAGGGTGATCCACCGAGGCAGGGTGATCCACCGAGGCAGGGTGATCCACCGAGGCAGGGTGACCCACCGAGGCAGGGTGATCCACCGAGGCAGGGTGATCCACCGAGGCAGGGTGATCCACCGAGGCAGGGTGATCCACCGAGGCAAGGTGATCCACCGAGGCAGGGTGACCCACCGAGGCAAGGTGATCCACCGAGGCAGGGTGATCCACCGAGGCAGAGGTGCTCAGAATACAACAGTTTAGAAGCATACACATATAAAGATACACAACATATCCCTCCAAACTGCCAATATCCCAAACTCCTCCTTTAAAGTGCAGGCATTGTACTTCCCATTTCCAGGACTCAAGTCCGACTATATGAAAATAACCGGTTTCCCTGAATCCCTTCACTAAATATTACCCTGCTCACACTCCAACAGATCGTCAGGTCCCAAATACCATTCGTCCCCATTCACTCCTATCTAACACGCTCACGCACGCTTGCTGGAAGTCCAAGCCCCTTGCCCACAAAACCTCCTTTACCCCCTCCCTCCAACCTCTTCGAGGACGACCCCTACCCCGCCTTCCTTCCCGTACAGATTTGTACGCTCTCCATGTCATTCTACTTTGATCCATTCTCTCTAAATGACCAAACCACCTCAACAACCCCTCTTCAGCCCTCTGACTAATGCTTTTATTAATTCCACACCTCCTCCTAATTTCCACACTCCGAATTTTCTGCATAATATTTACACCACACATTGCCCTTAGACAGGACATCTCCACTGCCTCCAACCGTCTCCTCGCTGCAACATTCACAGCCCAAGCTTCACTCCCATTTAAAAGTGTTGGTACTACTATACGTTGGAAATAACTGGTATAAAATGCCGACACAATGGAAATATAAACACATATGCAGTATAATGTGATCCTTTACTGACAACGTTTCGCCCACACAGTGGGCTTTTTCAAGTCACAAACATATCTACTTGGGGTGGAAGGTACGCGAGTATTTATAGTCAGGTTCAGAATGTTGAGGTCAGGTGGAGAATGCTGCATCTGATGATGTACCGAGTGGGGTTATAGAGTCTAAAATCTTGGGTAGCTTGGCAGGGAGATTAAATAAGTTTGTGAGCAGACCTTCTGCAGTGTTCCTCCATTCATATGTTCTTATGTGGGATAGCGATGAAGAAGTTTTTTGGCAAGTGGTTCAGCTATGTTATAGAAGCCACTATTCTGGTTGAAGTTGTCGGATATAGAAATAAGTGATGATGCCAGGATTCTTCGGTATTGAGTGTTGTCTTCTGTGGCGATAAGTCTTGAGTTTCTGTAGTTTATCAAGTGGTTGTGTGAATTACGGTGTTGTACACAGGCATTCCTTGTGTCGTCAGACCTGCTTGCGTATTGGTGTTCTGAAATACGTGTTTGGAGGTCCCTTGATGTTTCGCCCACGTATAATTTGTTGCAGTCATTACAAGGGATTATGTATACCCCTGCAGAGGATGGAAGCTTGTCCTGTCTACTACTGGTGATGTCCTTGATGGTCGTGGTTGTGGAGGTAGATACTTGGAATGATGTTTTGGCAAAGATGTTGGAAACATGTTTGGCAATGGAGTTGGTTGGGAGGACTATGTATCTCTTCTCGGCAGTGTCTTCTCTGGGTGTGTTGAAGATGTTTAATGCCCGCCGTCTGCAGTCTCTGATGAAGTGACGAGGATAGTGGAGTTTAGAAAATACTTGTTCAATTATAGTGCATTCTTCCTCAAGGAACTCATTGCTGCAGATTCTGAGTGCACGCAGGAAGAAGCCTATAATTATAGTGCATTCTTCCTCAAGGAACTCATTGCTGCAGATTCTGAGTGCACGCAGGAAGAAGCCTATAATTATAGTGCATTCTTCCTCAAGGAACTCATTGCTGCAGATTCTGAGTGCACGCAGGAAGAAGCCTATAATTATAGTGCATTCTTCCTCAAGGAACTCATTGCTGCAGATTCTGAGTGCACGCAGGAAGAAGCCTATAATTATAGTGCATTCTTCCTCAAGGAACTCATTGCTGCAGATTCTGAGTGCACGCAGGAAGAAGCCTATAATTATAGTGCATTCTTCCTCAAGGAACTCATTGCTGCAGATTCTGAGTGCACGCAGGAAGAAGCCTATAATTATAGTGCATTCTTCCTCAAGGAACTCATTGCTGCAGATTCTGAGTGCACGCAGGAAGAAGCCTATAATTATAGTGCATTCTTCCTCAAGGAACTCATTGCTGCAGATTCTGAGTGCACGCAGGAAGAAGCCTATAATTATAGTGCATTCTTCCTCAAGGAACTCATTGCTGCAGATTCTGAGTGCACGCAGGAAGAAGCCTATAATTATAGTGCATTCTTCCTCAAGGAACTCATTGCTGCAGATTCTGAGTGCACGCAGGAAGAAGCCTATAATTATAGTGCATTCTTCCTCAAGGAACTCATTGCTGCAGATTCTGAGTGCACGCAGGAAGAAGCCTATAATTATAGTGCATTCTTCCTCAAGGAACTCATTGCTGCAGATTCTGAGTGCACGCAGGAAGAAGCCTATAATTATAGTGCATTCTTCCTCAAGGAACTCATTGCTGCAGATTCTGAGTGCACGCAGGAAGAAGCCTATAATTATAGTGCATTCTTCCTCAAGGAACTCATTGCTGCAGATTCTGAGTGCACGCAGGAAGAAGCCTATAATTATAGTGCATTCTTCCTCAAGGAACTCATTGCTGCAGATTCTGAGTGCACGCAGGAAGAAGCCTATAATTATAGTGCATTCTTCCTCAAGGAACTCATTGCTGCAGATTCTGAGTGCACGCAGGAAGAAGCCTATAATTATAGTGCATTCTTCCTCAAGGAAGATCTCATTATACAGCATATGTGTTTATATTCCCGCTACTATGCTTTCATACATTCCCTAATTTGCCTCCATAGATAACGTTATTATTATTATTATTATTATTATTATTATTATTATTATTATTATTAGTATTATTATTATTATTCAGGTTGACTCTTGTTTACATATAAGCATTCGTTTTCATGTGTTCGTTTGTTTATTACAATTATTGTTATTAAATTGATTATCCAGACTAACATCTTACCAGAAGATATCAGAAACACTGCTGGAACAAGTGTACAAGTCTTCAAGAAGAAACACTGCTGGAACAAGTGTACAAGTCTTCAAGAAGAAACACTGCTGGAACAAGTGTACAAGTCTTCAAGAAGAAACACTGCTGGAACAAGTGTACAAGTCTTCAAGAAGAAACACTGCTGGAACAAGTGTACAAGTCTTCAAGAAGAAACACTGCTGGAACAAGTGTACAAGTCTTCAAGAAGAAACACTGCTGGAACAAGTGTACAAGTCTTCAAGAAGAAACACTGCTGGAACAAGTGTACAAGTCTTCAAGGAGAAACACTGCTGGAACAAGTGTACAAGTCTTCAAGAAGAAACACTGCTGGAACAAGTGTACAAGTCTTCAAGAAGAAACACTGCTGGAACAAGTGTACAAGTCTTCAAGAAGAAACACTGCTGGAACAAGTGTACAAGTCTTCAAGGAGAAACACTGCTGGAACAAGTGTACAAGTCTTCAAGAAGAAACACTGCTGGAACAAGTGTACAAGTCTTCAAGAAGAAACACTGCTGGAACAAGTGTACAAGTCTTCAAGAAGAAACACTGCTGGAACAAGTGTACAAGTCTTCAAGAAGAAGCACTGCTGGAACAAGTGTACAAGTCTTCAAGAAGAAACACTGCTGGAACAAGTGTACAAGTCTTCAAGAAGAAACACTGCTGGAACAAGTGTACAAGTCTTCAAGAAGAAACACTGCTGGAACAAGTGTACAAGTCTTCAAGAAGAAACACTGCTGGAACAAGTGTACAAGTCTTCAAGAAGAAACACTGCTGGAACAAGTGTACAAGTCTTCAAGAAGAAACACTGCTGGAACAAGTGTACAAGTCTTCAAGAAGAAACACTGCTGGAACAAGTGTACAAGTCTTCAAGAAGAAACACTGCTGGAACAAGTGTACAAGTCTTCAAGAAGAAACACTGCTGGAACAAGTGTACAAGTCTTCAAGAAGAAACACTGCTGGAACAAGTGTACAAGTCTTCAAGAGGAAATTGTACAAGTATCTTCACCAGGTGCCAGACCAACAAGGCTGTGATGGATATGTGTGGCAGCAGACCACCAGCACCAACAACCTGGTTGACCAGGCTACCAACAGACGAGCCTGTCCCATGGCCGGGCTCCGGGAGTATTTATATATATGGCCTATAACTGTTTGATATGAAGTATGTGGTCCTAGCAAGGGCTATGAGGTGTTAATATGAGATATGTGGTCTTAGAAAGGGCTATGAGGTATTAGTATGAGATATGTGGTCTTAGAAAGGGCTATGAGGTATTAGTATGAGATATGTGGTCTTAGAAAGGGCTATGAGGTATTAGTATGAGATATGTGGTCTTAGAAAGGGCTATGAGGTATTAGTATGAGATATGTGGTCTTAGAAAGGGCTATGAGGTATTAGTATGAGATATGTGGTCTTAGAAAGGGCTATGAGGTATTAGTATGAGATATGTGGTCTTAGAAAGGGCTATGAGGTATTAGTATGAGATATGTGGTCTTAGAAAGGGCTATGAGGTATTAGTATGAGATATGTGGTCTTAGAAAGGGCTATGTGGTATTAGTATGAGATATGTGGTCTTAGAAAGGGCTATGAGGTATTAGTATGAGATATGTGGTCTTAGAAAGGGCTATGAGGTATTAGTATGAGATATGTGGTCTTAGAAAGGGCTATGTGGTATTAGTATGAGATATGTGGTCTTAGAAAGGGCTATGAGGTATTAGTATGAGATATGTGGTCTTAGAAAGGGCCATGAGGTATTAGTATGAGATATGTGGTCTTAGAAAGGGCTATGAGGTATTAGTATGAGATATGTGGTCTTAGAAAGGGCCATGAGGTATTAGTATGAGATATGTGGTCTTAGAAAGGGCTATGAGGTATTAGTATGAGATATGTGGTCTTAGAAAGGGCCATGAGGTATTAGTATGAGATATGTGGTCTTAGAAAGGGCTATGAGGTATTAGTATGAGATATGTGGTCTTAGAAAGGGCCATGAGGTATTAGTATTAGATATGTGGTCTTAGAAAGGGCTATGAGGTATTAGTATGAGATATGTGGTCTTAGAAAGGGCTATGAGGTATTAGTATGAGATATGTGGTCTTAGAAAGGGCCATGAGGTATTAGTATGAGATATGTGGTCTTAGAAAGGGCCATGAGGTATTAGTATGAGATATGTGGTCTTAGAAAGGGCCATGAGGTATTAGTATGAGATATGTGGTCTTAGAAAGGGCCATGAGGTATTAGTATGAGATATGTGGTCTTAGAAAGGGCCATGAGGTATTAGTATGAGATATGTGGTCTTAGAAAGGGCTATGAGGTATTAGTATGAGATATGTGGTCTTAGAAAGGGCTATGAGGTATTAGTATGAGATATGTGGTCTTAGAAAGGGCTATGAGGTATTAGTATGAGATATGTGGTCTTAGAAAGGGCTATGAGGTATTAGTATGAGATATGTGGTCTTAGAAAGGGCTATGAGGTATTAGTATGAGATATGTGGTCTTAGAAAGGGTTATGAGGTATTAGTATGAGATATGTGGTCTTAGAAAGGGCTATGAGGTATTAGTATGAGATATGTGGTCTTAGAAAGGGCTATGAGGTATTAGTATGAGATATGTGGTCTTAGAAAGGGCTATGAGGTATTAGTATGAGATATGTGGTCTTAGAAAGGGCTATGAGGTATTAGTATGAGATATGTGGTCTTAGAAAGGGCTATGAGGTATTAGTATGAGATATGTGGTCTTAGAAAGGGCTATGAGGTATTAGTATGAGATATGTGGTCTTAGAAAGGGCCATGAGGTATTAGTATGAGATATGTGGTCTTAGAAAGGGCTATGAGGTATTAGTATGAGATATGTGGTCTTAGAAAGGGCTATGAGGTATTAGTATGAGATATGTGGTCTTAGAAAGGGCTATGAGGTATTAGTATGAGATATGTGGTCTTAGAAAGGGCTATGAGGTATTAGTATGAGATATGTGGTCTTAGAAAGGGCTATGAGGTATTAGTATGAGATATGTGGTCTTAGAAAGGGCTATGTGTCCTCATATGAATCCTATGTGAGTGTCATAAATTCCGCTGATATATAAACTAATATTATGTTTCTCTCCTTACAGGTAAGACTACTGCTTCTACTATCCTGCTGGTACAACATAGACTACGACTACTATCCTGCTGGTACAACATAGACTACGACGACTATCCTGCTGGTACAATATAGACTACTGTTGTCCTGCTGGTACAACATGGTAAGACTACTATTGCTATCATGTTGGTACAACATAGACTACTACTATCCTGCTCGTACAACATAGACCAATACTACTATCCTGCTGGTACAACATAGACTACTACTACTATCCTGCTGGTGCCAAATATGTAAGAAGGTAATTTGGATTCCTGGGTCCTAATATGTGAGTAGGTTCCACTACAACATCACACTGTCAGAAGTACTTGTAACCAAGTCTAAGCCAGGCTACTACAACATCACACTGTCAGAAGTACTTGTAACCAAGTCTAAGTCAGGCTACTACAACATCACACTGTCAGAAGTACTTGTAACCAAGTCTAAGCCAGGCTACTACAACATCACACTGTCAGAAGTACTTGTAACCAAGTCTAAGTCAGGCTACTACAACATCACACTGTCAGAAGTACTTGTAACCAAGTCTAAGTCAGGCTACTACAACATCACACTGTCAGAAGTACTTGTAACCAAGCCTAAGCCAGGCTACTACAACATCACACTGTCAGAAGTACTTGTAACCAAGTCTAAGTCAGGCTACTACAACATCACACTGTCAGAAGTACTTGTAACCAAGTCTAAGTCAGGCTACTACAACATCACACTGTCAGAAGTACTTGTAACCAAATCTAAGTCAGGCTACTACAACATCACACTGTCAGAAGTACTTGTAACCAAGTCTAAGTCAGGCTACTACAACATCACACTGTCAGAAGTACTTGTAACCAAATCTAAGTCAGGCTACTACAACATCACACTGTCAGAAGTACTTGTAACCAAGTCTAAGTCAGGCTACTACAACATCACACTGTCAAGTCTAAGTCAGGCTACTACAACATCACACTGTCAGAAGTACTTGTAACCAAGTCTAAGTCAGGCTACTACAACATCACACTGTCAGAAGTACTTGTAACCAAGTCTAAGCCAGGCTACTACAACATCACACTGTCAGAAGTACTTGTAACCAAGTCTAAGTCAGGCTACTACAACATCACACTGTCAGAAGTACTTGTAACCAAGTCTAAGTCAGGCTACTACAACATCACACTGTCAGAAGTATTTGTAACCAAGCCTAAGCCAGGCTACTACAACATCACACTGTCAGAAGTACTTGTAACCAAGTCTAAGTCAGGCTACTACAACATACTGTCAGAAGTACTTGTAACCAAGTCTAAGCCAGGCTACTACAACATCACACTGTCAGAAGTACTTGTAACCAAGTCTAAGTCAGGCTACTACAACATCACACTGTCAGAAGTACTTGTAACCAAGTCTAAGTCAGGCTACTACAACATCACACTGTCAGAAGTATTTGTAACCAAGCCTAAGCCAGGCTACTACAACATCACACTGTCAGAAGTACTTGTAACCAAGTCTAAGTCAGGCTACTACAACATCACACTGTCAGAAGTATTTGTAACCAAGCCTAAGCCAGGCTACTACAACATCACACTGTCAGAAGTACTTGTAACCAAGTCTAAGTCAGGCTACTACAACATCACTGTCAGAAGTACTTGTAACCAAGTCTAAGCCAAGCTACTACAACATCACTGTCAGAAGTACTTGTAACCAAGTCTAAGCCAGGCTAGTAGTAGCCTGGCTTAGGCTTGGTTACAAGTACTTCTGACAGCCACAGATGATACAGCAAGTACAAAGTACGTGGCCAGTCCTGTGATCACTGTCTTCAACACTATGTGCTTAATTGTCCACTTATTGAGGAATATACAGGTAGTATAATATACAGATAGTATAATATACAGATAGATAGTATAATATACAGATAGATAGTATAATATACAGATAGTATAATATACAGATAGACAGTATAATATACAGATAGATAGTATAATATACAGATAGATAGTATAATATACAGATAGATAGTATAATATACAGATAGATAGTATAATATACAGATAGACAGTATAATATACAGATAGATAGTATAATATACAGATAGATAGTATAATATACAGATAGATAGTATAATATACAGATAGATAGTATAATATACAGATAGACAGTATAATATACAGATAGATAGTATAATATACAGATAGATAGTATAATATACAGATAGATAGTATAATATACAGATAGATAGTATAATATACAGATAGATAGTATAATATACAGATAGATAGTATAATATACAGATAGATAGTATAATATACAGATAGACAGCATAATATACAGATAGATAGTATAATATACAGATAGACAGTATAATATACAGATAGACAGTATAATATACAGATAGACAGTATAATATACAGATAGACAGTATAATATACAGATAGACAGTATAATATACAGCTAGACAGTATAATATACAGATAGACAGTATAATATGCAGATAGACAGTATAATAACCTGCGTGACATGTCAAGATATCTTATTAATGAAAATAAGATACACGAAAGCATAAGAAGGAACACTGCAGCAGGCCTATTGGCCCATGCAAGGCAGGTCCAATTCTCCTACCGGCTTAAGCCAACGCCCTAAACTAGTCAGCAGCAAATTCCCTAAATTAGTGAACTGTAGATATAAAACCAGATAGTCTCCTGTTAACACTTTTGAGGCCTAGTTCCTGGGCCTATTGTGTATGGCAGATGCAGTTTAATATAGACAAATGCAAAGTTCTAAATGTTGGACAGGACAATAACCATGCCACATATAAACTAAATAATGTAGATCTTAATATTACGGATTGCGAAAAAGATTTAGGAGTTCTGGTTAGCAGTAATCTGAAACCAAGACAACAGTGCATAAGTGTTCGCAATAAAGCTAATAGAATCCTTGGCTTCATATCAAGAAGCATAAATAATAGGAGTCCTCAGGTTGTTCTTCAACTCTATACATCCTTGGTTAGGCCTCATTTAGATTATGCTGCACAGTTTTGGTCACCGTATTACAGAATGGATATAAATTCTCTGGAAAATGTACAAAGGAGGATGACAAAGTTGATCCCATGTATCAGAAACCTTCCCTATGAGGATAGACTAAGGGCCCTGAATCTGCACTCTCTAGAAAGACGTAGAATTAGGGGGGATATGATTGAGGTGTATAAATGGAAGACAGGAATAAATAAAGGGGATGTAAATAGTGTGCTGAAAATATCGCAGCAATGGTTTTAAGTTGGAAAAATTCAGATTCAGGAAGGATATAGGAAAGTACTGGTTTGGTAATAGAGTTGTGGATGAGTGGAACAAACTCCCGAGTACCGTTATAGAGGCCAGAACGTTGTGTAGCTTTAAAAATAGGTTGGATAAATACATGAGTGGATGTGGGTGGGTGTGAGTTGGACCTGACAGCTTGTGCTACCAGGTCGGTTGCCGTGTTCCTCAATTAAGTCAATGTGACCTGACCTGACTAGGTTGGGTGCATTGGCTTAAGCCGGTAGGAGACTTGGACCTGCCTCGCATGGGCCAGTAGGCCTTCTGCAGTGTTCCTTCGTTCTTATGTTCTTATGTGGTCTTGTGCTACTATCCACAGGATAGTTATGAGAGGCACTAGTCACGAGGGAGCATTCACCAAATTCAACTTCAATAACAAAAACATAAAGTGGGACCAAGTAAACCAAGTCCTAACCGATATAAGCTGGGAAGATATACTAAGCAACACAGACCCCAACTTATGCCTAGAACAGATTAACTCGGTGGCACTCGATGTATGCACAAGGCTTATTCCTCTAAGAAAAAGGAGGAGTAGATGTAAAATAGAAAGAGACAGGCGCTCCCTTTACAGGCGACGGAAAAGAATAACAGAGCGGCTAAAAGAGGTCAATATATCTGAAATGCGCAGGGAGACACTGGTCAGAGAAATAGCAAGCATCGAACTTAAGCTAAAAGAATCCTTTAGGAGTCAGGAATCGCAGGAAGAACTAAAAGCCATAAATGAAATCGAAAGAAACCCAAAGTATTTCTTCTCCTATGCCAAATCAAAATCGAGAACAACGTCCAGTATTCGGCCCCTACTTAAACAAGATGGGTCCTACACAGATGACAGCAAGGAAATGAGTGAGCTACTCAAGTCCCAATATGACTCAGTTTTTAGCAAGCCGCTAACCAGACTGAGAGTCGAAGATCAAAATGAATTTTTTATGAGAGAGCCACAAAATTTGATTAACACAAGCCTATCCGATGTTAACCTGACGCCAAATGACTTCGAACAGGCGATAAATGACATGCCCATGCACTCTGCCCCAGGGCCAGACTCATGGAACTCTGTGTTCATCAAGAACTGCAAGAAGCCCCTATCACGAGCCTTTTCCATCCTATGGAGAGGGAGCATGGACACGGGGGTCGTCCCTCAGTTACTAAAAACAACAGACATAGCCCCACTCCACAAAGGGGGCAGTAAAGCAACAGCAAAGAACTACAGACCAATAGCACTAACATCCCATATCATAAAAATCTTTGAAAGGGTCCTAAGAAGCAAGATCACCACCCATCTAGAAACCCATCAGTTACACAACCCAGGGCAACATGGGTTTAGAACAGGTCGCTCCTGTCTGTCTCAACTACTGGATCACTACGACAAGGTCCTAAATGCACTAGAAGACAAAAAGAATGCAGATGTAATATATACAGACTTTGCAAAAGCCTTCGACAAGTGTGACCATGGCGTAATAGCGCACAAAATGCGCGCTAAAGGAATAACAGGAAAAGTCGGTCGATGGATCTATAATTTCCTCACTAACAGAACACAGAGAGTAGTCGTCAACAGAGTAAAGTCCGAGGCAGCTACGGTGAAAAGCTCTGTTCCACAAGGCACAGTACTAGCTCCCATCTTGTTCCTCATCCTCATATCCGACATAGACAAGGATGTCAGCCACAGCACCGTGTCTTCCTTTGCAGATGACACCCGAATCTGCATGACAGTGTCTTCCATTGCAGACACTGCAAGGCTCCAGGCGGACATCAACCAAATCTTTCAGTGGGCTGCAGAAAACAATATGAAGTTCAACGATGAGAAATTTCAATTGCTCAGATATGGTAAACATGAGGAAATTAAATCTTCATCAGAGTACAAAACAAATTCTGGCCACAAAATAGAGCGAAACACCAACGTCAAAGACCTGGGAGTGATTATGTCGGAGGATCTCACCTTCAAGGACCATAACATTGTATCAATCGCATCTGCTAGAAAAATGACAGGATGGATAATGAGAACCTTCAAAACTAGGGAGGCCAAGCCCATGATGACACTCTTCAGGTCACTTGTTCTATCTAGGCTGGAATATTGCTGCACTCTAACAGCACCTTTCAAGGCAGGTGAAATTGCCGACCTAGAAAATGTACAGAGAACTTTCACGGCGCGCATAACGGAGATAAAACACCTCAATTACTGGGAGCGCTTGAGGTTCCTGAACCTGTATTCCCTGGAACGCAGGAGGGAGAGATACATGATTATATACACCTGGAAAATCCTAGAGGGACTAGTACCGAACTTGCACACGAAAATCACTCACTACGAAAGCAAAAGACTTGGCAGACGATGCACCATCCCCCCAATGAAAAGCAGGGGTGTCACTAGCACGTTAAGAGACCATACAATAAGTGTCAGGGGCCCGAGACTGTTCAACTGCCTCCCAGCACACATAAGGGGGATTACCAACAGACCCCTGGCAGTCTTCAAGCTGGCACTGGACAAGCACCTAAAGTCAGTTCCTGATCAGCCGGGCTGTGGCTCGTACGTTGGTTTGCGTGCAGCCAGCAGCAACAGCCTGGTTGATCAGGCGCTGATCCACCAGGAGGCCTGGTCACAGACCGGGCCGCGGGGGCGTTGACCCCCGAAACTCTCTCCAGGTAAACTCCAGGTAAACACCTGCCTAAGTTTTTCATTTGTCTCTCGAGAATACGTCATCTGTGGTGTATTTAAACTAAGGGATAGGTCGTGTAACTCCCTGTCTAGCTGGTCCTGCCTGTGCAGCTGGTCCTGCCTGTCCAGCTGGTCCTGCCTGTCTGGCTGGTTCTCAGTGCCCAGCTGGTCCTGTCTGTCGCGGTAGGATTGAACTTGGGGCATTGATAATGTGTCCATCACTGGATCTATTTTAGTGGTAATAGATTGCAGTAGTTATTGTTGCTAGTAGTAACAGTAGTAGTACTTGTAGTAACAGTAGTAGTAACAGTATTAGTGGTAACAGTAGTAGTACTTGTAGTAACAGTAGTAGTAACAGTATTAGTGGTAACAGTAGTAGTACTTGTAGTAACAGTAGTAGTAGCAACAGTATTAGTAGTAGTAATAGTAGCGACAGTAGTAATAGTAACAGTAGTAGTAGCAACAGTAGTAATAGTAGTAACAGTAGTAGTACTTGTAGTAGTAAAAGTAGTAATAGTAGTAACAACAGTAGTAACAGTATTAGTAGTAGTAACAATAATGGTAGTAACAGTAGTAGTAGTAGTAGTAGTAATAGCAGTAATAATAACGGTAGTAGTAGCAACAGTAGTAATAGTAACAGTAGTAGTAGTGACAGTAGTAGAACATAAGAACGAAGGAACACTGCAGAAGGCCTACTGGCCCATGCGAGGCAGGTCCAAGTCTCCTACCGGCTTAAGCCAATGCACCCAACCTAGTCAGGTCAGGTCACATTGACTTAAGGGAGGAACACGGCAACCGACCTGGTAGCACAAGCTATCAGGTCCAACTCACACCCACCCACATCCACTCATGTATTTATCCAACCTATTTTTAAAGCTACACAACGTTCTGGCCTCTATAACGGTACTTGGGAGTTTGTTCCACTCATCCACAACTCTATTACCAAACCAGTACTTTCCTATATCCTTCCTGAATCTGAATTTTTCCAACTTAAAACCATTGCTGCGAGTCCTGTCTAGGCTAGATATTTTCAGCACACTATTTACATCCCCTTTATTTATTCCTGTCTTCCATTTATACACCTCAATCATATCCCCCCTAATTCTACGTCTTTCTAGAGAGTGCAGATTCAGGGCCCTTAGTCTATCCTCATAGGGAAGGTTTCTGATACATGGGATCAACTTTGTCATCCTCCTTTGTACATTTTCCAGAGAATTTATATCCATTCTGTAATACGGTGACCAAAACTGTGCAGCATAATCTAAATGAGGCCTAACCAAGGATGTATAGAGTTGAAGAACAACCTGAGGACTCCTATTATTTATGCTTCTTGATATGAAGCCAAGGATTCTATTAGCTTTATTGCGAACACTTATGCACTGTTGTCTTGGTTTCAGATTACTGCTAACCAGAACTCCTAAATCTTTTTCGCAATCCGTAATATTAAGATCTACATTATTTAGTTTATATGTGGCATGGTTATTGTCCTGTCCAACATTTAGAACTTTGCATTTGTCTATATTAAACTGCATCTGCCACTTCTCCGACCACTGCATCAGTCTATTCAGATCTTCCTGGAGTGCTCGAATGTCCTCGTCAGAATGAATTCGACGGCCTATTTTGGTGTCATCGGCAAACTTGCCGATGTCGCTCTTTATGCCCTCATCTATGTCGTTTATGTAGATTGTGAACAGCAGGGGGCCCAACACTGACCCCTGTGGAACACCGCTCGTGACGCTTCCCCACTCTGATTTCTCCCCATTTATGCAAATTCTCTGCTGCCTATTTGTCAACCATGCCTCTATCCAGGAAAAAATTTCTCCTCCTATTCCATGTGCCTTAATTTTCCTCAATAGTCTCTGATGTGGGACCCTGTCAAAAGCCTTACTGAAGTCCATATACACAATATCATATTCATTACCATGATCTACCTCCTCAAATACCTTAGTGAAAAAAGTTAATAAATTCGTAAGGCAGGAACGCCCCTTTGTAAAACCATGCTGAGATTCGTTGATTAATTTATTCTTTTCAAGGTGGCTACGAACTGCCTCGGCAATTATTGATTCCATAAATTTTCCCACTATGTAGGTTAGGCTTATTGGTCTATAGTTCGAAGCTAAGGACCTGTCACCTGTTTTGAAAATAGGCATTACATTTGCCATTTTCCACTTATCTGGCACCATGCCAGTTTGTAGTGATATGCTGAGAAGATTAGCCAAAGGTTTGCTAAGCTCCTCTTTACATTCCTTTAGAACCCTTGCATACAGTTCATCAGGGCCTGGGGATTTGTTAGGTTTTAATTTATCTATTTGCCTAAGGACCATGTCACTTGTGACCCTAATAGTGCACAGTTTATTATCGTCCTGTTCTACATAATTTATCATTACTGGAATATCGCTGGTATCCTCCTGTGTAAAAACTGAGAGGAAGTATGTGTTAAAAATTCTACACATTTCCTTATCACTGTCAGTGAGCTGACCCGAGGAACTTTTGAGTGGGCCTATCTTGTCCCTGATCTTACTTCTGTATACCTGAAAGAATCCTTTTGGGTTAGTCTTCGATTCTCTTGCAACTTTAACCTCATAATCTCTTTTTGCTTTTCTAATTCCCTTTTTTATTTCTCTCTTTAACTGAATATATCGATTTCTTAATTGCCCCTCTCCTCTTTTGATTTGCCTATATACGCCTCTCTTTTGACCAATCAGATATTTTAATCTATTGTTCATCCATTTAGGATCATTTTTGTTTGATCTTATTTCCCTATTTGGAACATAATTTGACTGAGCAGCTAGAACTATGCCCTGGAAAGCATCATATCGGCAATCATCACCACCTACCTGACCCTTAGTCAGGTCATTCCAGTTCAGCCCACCTAAGTAGTTTTTCAGTCCTATGAAATCAGCCAAGCGAAAGTCAGGGACGGAGACTTGATTGCCATTATTAGGGGAATTCCATGATATATTAAAACTGAGTGATTTGTGATCACTTTCCCCAAGCTCATCATTAACATCAAGATTATTAATTAGTGTTTCCCTACTGGCAAGAACCAAGTCAAGGAGGTTATTTCCCCTAGTTGTCTCTGTCACAAACTGTTTTAAAAAACAATCCTGGATCGTATCAAGAAAGTCACCTGACTCTAAATTTCCTGTCAAATTGCTCCAGTCAATCTGTCTATAGTTGAAATCTCCCATTAGCACAACATTTTCGTATGTAGATGCCTTACGAATTTCGTCCCATAGAAGTTTACTGCACTCCCTATCAAGATTTGGGGCCGTGTAAATCACACCCAAAATTAGTTTTTCTCGGCCCTCGAGAAGCTGTAACCAAACAGATTCAGTGGCTGACGCTTCTAATTTAATATCTTGTCTAACACAACAATTTAAATTGTCTCTGACATACATCGCTACTCCACCACCCTTCCTGTTGACCCTGTCAGTGTGGAATAATTTATAGCCTTGTATGTGACATTCAGAAGGCATCTCTCTATCTTTCAGATTGAGCCAGGTCTCTGTTATAGCAATAATATCTATGTTTCCTGCACTTGCAATTAATCTTAGCTCATCTATCTTATTTCTTACACTCCTGCTATTAGTATAGTAAATCTTAAGGGAGCTAGTCCCTTGCTGCCCTCTGCTGTCCCCCTTTGTTTGCTGACCTGATCTATTGTCTTTATTTATAACTTCATGCTGAATGCCTTTTATACATTTACTGTTTCCAACACAAGTGTTGCAACCTGCTTGTTTCCCACACACACCCATACCTCTATCTTCCATCAGTTTAAAATCATAGGCATTTCACCAATGGCCTTCTCAATCGAGTCTGCAAGTGCTACCACCCCTGCCCCAGAGAGATGTACCCCATCCCTTGCATACATATCATGTTTGCCATAAAAGTTGTTCCAGTTGTCAATGATTGGGATTGCAAGTTCCTTGCAGTATCTGTCTAGCCAGCAATTTACACCAATTGCCCTAGACAACCATTCATTTCCTACTCCCCTTCTAGGCAAGATGCTACATATGATTGGGACCCCTCCCTTAGACTTAATGAAATCTATAGCTGACCTGTACTTATCTAGCAGCTCTTCTCTCCTACCCTTCCCAATATCATTTCCACCAGCACTGAGACAAATAATGGGCTTGTTCCCATTACCTGACATATTATCCAGCCTGTTAACTATGTCCCCAACACCAGCTCCAGGGAAGCACACTCTATCTCTCATCTTCTTATTCCTATTACAAAAAGCACGGTCAATATATCTTACCTGAGAGTCACCAACCACAAGAATGCGCTTACCTCTGTTAGCAGGGGCAGTAGTACCCTTACCTTCACTGGCCACTGAAGTACATTCATCCTGAAGAACAGAGAAGCGATTTCCTACCTTCAGATCTTCACTCTTAACTTTACTTATTCTGATTCTCCTCCCATTACTGTGAACCACTCGCCACTTGTAGCAGGTGCTGGACTGCACCTCACTGCTGGTAGCCGTTGCTACCTCCCCACCTACAGCCTCCTCACAGGGAGAGACAGACTGCACCTCACTGCTAGAAGCCTCATTCCCCACAACTCCAGCCACCTCACACTCTCTCCCAGACCCATTGAGGTGGACCTTCAGCCTCCTAATCTCCTCCTGGAGAAGCAAGACCTCCTCCTTCAACTCTCCAACCTCAGTTTTTAAAACACTGCAGAAGCAAGCCATGCTTTGTAACCGTCCACGCTAATCCCCAAAGCAGCTCAGGGTCTGTGACCTCACGTGACGACTGACCACTGAATAACAGTAGTCGTAGTAACAATAGTAGTATTAGTAACAGTAGTAGTAGTAATAGTAGCAGTAAGAGTAGTAGTTGTGACAGTAGTCGTAGTAGCAGTTGTAGTAGTAACAGTAGTGGTAGTAGTAGTAACAGTAGTAATAATAGTAGCAGTAGTAACAGTAGTAGTAGTAGTAACAGTAGTCGTAGTAACAGTAGTAGTAGTAACAGTAATAGTAGCAGCAGTAGTAGTAATAGTAACAGTCGTAGTAACAGTAGTAGTAGTAACAGTAATAGTAGTAGCAACAGTAGTAGTAATAGTAGTAGTAACAGTAGTAGTAGTAACAGTAATAGTAGTAACAGTAGTAGTAACAGTAGCAGTAGTAACTAGTAGTAGTAACAGTAATAGTAGCAACAGAAGTAGTAATAATAGTAGTAATAGTAACAGTAGTCGTAGTAACAGTAGTAATAGTAGTAGTAACAGTAGTAGTAGTAGTAACAGTAGTCGTAGTAACAGTAGTAGTAGTAACAGTAATAGCAACAGTAGTAGTAATAGTAGTAGTAACAGTAGTCGTAATAACAGTAATAGTAGCAACAGTAGTAGTAATAGTAGTAACAGTAGTCGTAGTAACAGTAATAGTAGTAGCAACAGTAGTAGTAATAGTAGTAACAGTAGTAGTAACAGTAATAGTAGCAACAGTAGTAGTAATAGTAGTAGTAACAGTAGTAGTAACAGTAATATTAGCAACAGTAGTAATAGTAGTAACAGTAGTAGTAGCAACAGTAGTAATAGTAACAGTAGTAGTAGCAACAGTAGTAATAGTAACAGTAGTAGTACTTGTAGTAGTAATAGTACATCAGTGTGGGGTGACGCAAGCATTCTTAACCTGGTGTTTACTGATGGTCTGCCAGTCAGGTACTGAGTGTACCACAAGCCATGCAGGTGACACAAGTATTATCTCTCTCTCTCTCTCTCTCTCTCTCTCTCTCTCTCTATCTCTCTCTCTCTCTCTCTCTCTCTCTCTCTCTCTCTCTCTCTCTCTCTCTCTCTCTCTCTCTCTCTTCTCTCTCTCTCTCTCTCTCTCTCTCTCTCTCTCTCTCTCTCTCCTCTCTCTCTTCTCTCTCTCTCTCTCTCTCTCTCTCTCTCTCTCTCTCTCTCTCTCTCTCTCTCTCTCTCTCTCTCTCGTTTCTCTCTCTCTATCTCTCTCTCTCTCTCTCTCTCTCTCTCTCTCTCTTTCTCTTTCTCTCTTTCTCTCTCTCTCTCTCTCTCTCTCTCTCTCTCTCTCTCTCTTCTCTCTCTCTCTCTCTCTCTCTCTCTCTCTCTCTCTCTCTCTCTCTCTCTCTCTCTCTCTCTCTTCTCTCTCTCTCTCTCTCTCTCTCTCTCTCTCTCTCTCTCTCTCTCTCTCTCTCTCTCTCTCTCTCTCTCTCTCTCTCTCTCTCTCTCTCTCTCTCGCTCTTTCTCTCTTTCTCTCTAACAGGCTGCTGCATGTCACCTGTATACCACTAGTCAAAAATACTTCAGTATACCTTTGACGGCGTCATTCTAGGTATATATTATATGTGGGATATATATATATATATATATATATATATATATATATATATATATATATATATATATATATATATATATATATGTCGTATAGAATATATATATATATATATATATATATATATATATATATATATATAAACGTGTATGTTCACATATACATATTTCTGGGTATATATACACAGAAGTTATACATATCTACGTGTATACACACAAACTACACTTTCCTCGATGTATATAGATAGGAATTATGCACCTGCAGGTGTATATTATACACCTGCAGGTGTATATTATACACCTTGACTCCGTCAGGTTGAGTGGTGAAGGTCCAGTCGTAACAGAAGGGGCACCAGGAACTCCCCCTACCCCTTACATGATGCCACATACCACCACATATCCACCACAGTTCCCCTACCACTACTATCACCACCACCCCCACACCACCACCACCTACACCAGCACTCCCCACACCACCTAAACAACCCCAAAGAACTACCTAAACACCTGAAAAAGGTGAATCACAAGATACGTGTAAGGCAGGTAGGATAGTAGCGGTAAACGCAGACAGGAGTGAGTTCAGTTCGGCTGTTGCCTCCTAGGTGAAAGGTGCTGTCTAGAGCTTTCTCCAGCTCTATTTCCGCTAATTCCGAGTATACCTGGCGCTCAGGATTGCAGTTATACCCGGGATATGCGTAATCATCCCGCCAGAAGCTTCGAGAATTATATATCTTAGCGGGTGACGGAATTTTAAACGTCAGAAAGTGCAAATTATTGCAAGTGCGTTTAAGTAAGTTTATTTAGGCACTTATACACATAAGTATAATTATTACACATAGTGACATGTGTGTAAATTACCCCCAGATAGCCAGACAAAGTGACTCGTTAACATTCTTGGGGTATATAGTGTTCTGTACAAGTGTATCAGGAAGTGTGTGTCGAGTGTGTTGACCTGAAGATTCTAGAGAGACTGTATCTCCAGCCTAGAGTGATAGGCTATATCTCCAGCCTAGAGTGATAGGCTATATCTCCAGCCTAGAGAGATAGAGAGAGACTGTATATCCAGCCTAGAGTGATAGGCTATATCTCCAGCCTAGAGTGATAGGCTATATCTCCAGCCTAGAGAGATAGACTATATCTCCAGCCTAGAGAGATAGAGAGAGACTGTATCTCCAGCCTAGAGTGATAGGCTATATCTCCAGCCTAGAGTGATAGGCTATATCTCCAGCCTAGAGAGATAGACTATATCTCCAGCCTAGAGAGATAGAGAGAGACTGTATCTCCAGCCTAGAGTGATAGGCTATATCTCCAGCCTAGAGTGATAGGCTATATCTCCAGCCTAGAGAGATAGAGAGAGACTGTATCTCCAGCCTAGAGTGATAGGCTATATCTCCAGCCTAGAGTGATAGGCTATATCTCCAGCCTAGAGTGATAGGCTATATCTCCAGCCTAGAGAGATAGAGAGAGACTGTATCTCCAGCCTAGAGTGATAGGCTATATCTCCAGCCTAGAGTGATAGGCTATATCTCCAGCCTAGAGTGATAGGCTACATCCAGCCTAGAGTGATAGCTATATCTCCAGGCCTAGATAGATATACTCCAGCCTAGAGAGAGAGAGAGACTGATCTCCAGCCCTAGAGTGATAGGCTATCTCCAGCCTAGAGTGATAGGCTATATCTCCAGCCTAGAGTGATAGGCTATATCTCCAGCCTAGAGTGATAGGCTATATCTCCAGCCTAGAGTGATAGGCTATATCTCCAGCCTAGAGAGATAGAGAGA
>NC_091387.1:8401874-8607826 GCF_038502225.1 Cherax quadricarinatus
CAAAGGCCATATGGAGGAAATGATAATGACCTGTGGGAGTGGAGAATGCGGTTAACTCTTGGCTGTCCTCGTGAAGAGGGACTTGCCAAAACCCTTGTAACAAGTCCAGGGTCGAGAAGACTTTGTTATCTCCGATGTTACGTAAAAGATCACCAAGTACAGGAAGTGGGAAGCGATCTGGAATAGTTTTCACATTTAACTTCCTAAAGTCAATCACTGGGCACCAAGTACCATCCTTCTTAGGTACTAGGATTAAGGGCGCATTCCAGGGTGAATTGCTAGGTGCAATAACACCATCATCGAGCATCTGATTGATTAATTCTTCTGTGACAACAACGTGGGAATGAGGCATTCTGTATGCAGGTATATAGATAGGTCTAGTACCAGGTTCAAGTGGAATACAATGGGACAAGTTCGTTATACCCATCTTCTCACCTGGTAAGGCAATAGCTTTACAACGTTTGCTCAACAGAGTCAACAAACGCTTGACCTCGTCTGGGAAGTCAGTGGGAGCTAAGTCTTTCTCCTCAACTGGTGGGATGGATTGATCCAGAGAAGTGGATGAGGTCTCCCCTGTTGAAATAGCACCGACCCACTGGTCAGGGGGCAAGTCTTCCTGTACTTGAACAGGGTAAGGATAGTGAACTAGGTCAATGAGATTGGTATTTGCTCTGAGACAGACACTGTGACCAGAAGTGTTAGCAAGGAATAAATGGATCTTACTATCTCTTACAACATGTAAGGATGGTTCAACTAATAAACCCTTGACCTTGCAGGAATCACTGTCAACTAGGACGTTGTCACCATCTGGAACACTAGGAACAACAACAGACACTCTAGTGAGAGCACTAGCCGCAGTAGAGACATCTATCTGCAGACGGCATGTGACAATAACAAGAGATGGCATTACTAGTTTCAAGTAATTGTTTTCCGACAAGGCATCCCCTGTGGAGAAACTACTACTTGGACTAGCAGACATTGCAGGGATAGGCTGAATGGTGTAGGGTTGGACTCCCCCCCCCCCCACAGACTGGCTTGGCTTAATTTGCAAACCCAGGTCAACCCCTCGGAAGTAATGCAAATAAGCAGAGAAGACACAAGGTCTGACCGGTAAGTAGGAAGCAAACATGCTGGTGGTGTCAGTGAGTCTGTAACTCAGTTCTTTGAGGAAACCTGTGGCATTTCTACCCCCATGATCCCAAGTTCTTCGATCCCACTGGAACAAATTGATACTGATGGCTTATGTCTGTGTATTCGCTGATCTTGTGCTCTTCCCTGTGATTAGCAGCACCTCCCTGTTGTCCAACACTGTGATGGATGTAGGTGTAAGCCAGCGTCGACACACAGGTATAGTCCCATTATAGAAGCTTGCTATTCTTCCAAGGACAGATGGTGATCCCGTCGGGGTGATTTGTGGGAATGTGAGTAATGTTGGATGCTAGGGATCAGGGCTCTTTCTCTCAGCTGGGCACCCAGCTGTAGCAGTGCTTCTCTCTATAATGCTGACTTCATTGTGTCTTGCATGCCAGTCCTTGGGTTTGGAGCAGTTTAGACCATGTAGACCATATTGATCGGCTCGCGCATAGCTGCATATTTCGTGTGGAATGGGGCAACGAGGCAGCGAGCCACTTCAGTACGGAGGATCTGTGGTTCAAGTAGTGCTCCCATTGCTGAAAATGGGATCTGTTTAGAGGAAGTCCCTAGAGTGATGAGTGCACACAGCTTCGAGGTGGGCAGTCTCCCTGTTGGATGTTGCAGCCGTGAGCATGTTGTCATACACTTTTTCAGTGATGGGACCGTCCCAACTTGATTGTAGTCCAGTGCTGCACTTGGTTTTGGTGCTGGAACAGCCAGAGTCTCCCATTCAGTGATGGAACTGGCGAAGCTAGGATCTTGTATTCCTGCTGACTCACCAAGGTTGTCCGGAAGAATTTGCTTAATTAACTTGTCTGATGCTATGGAAGAGAATAGGAATGCTGGTAGGGTAGTCTGGGAGGATTTGCGTACTCCCAGCCCCCCAAGCCTGCCTGGAAGTGAGACTTGCAACCATTGTCCATCTTCACGGGAAAGATTCAATACACAATCTGTCATGGTCTTAAGGAGGGAGTTATATTCCTTGAGTTTTAGACTGCTGAAGGCTGGGGAGCATCTCAGGAAGTAGGTAAGTTTTGGGATGGACAGGCACCTGCTAAGTAGGTAGAAGGCATCAGGTGTATCGATGTCTTTCATCGTCCTGAGGTCAAAGATTTTCTTTTCTAGTATCAGATCATTAGCACTGGGCCCAAGAGCAGCACCAAGGAGAGTGCTGTTGGCTGGATCAATGGCTCGTGTTCATGGCAAAACAACCATACTATCCTCAATGATCTATCGATTAGTAGAAACAAATTCACATTTGGTGGAGTTTACAGATAGGCCCAGACTCACTCCTGTGGTCTCTAGCAGAGATTCTGTAGTACCAGCCAGTGTACCATCAGACTCACTCCAGTGTCCTCTAGCAGAGATTCTGTAGTACCAGCCAGTGTACCATCAGACTCACTCCAGTGTCCTCTAGCAGAGATTCTGTAGTGCCAGCCAGTGTACCATCAGACTCACTCCTGTGTTCTATAGCAGAGATTCTGTAGTACCAGCCAGTGTACCATCAGACTCACTCCTGTGTCCTCTAGCAGAGATTCTATAGTACCAGCCAGTGTACCATCAGACTCACTCCTGTGTCCTCTAGCAGAGATTCTGTAGTACCAGCCAGTGCACCATCAGACTCACTCCTGTGTCCTCTAGCAGAGATTCTGTAGTACCAGCCAGTGCACCATCAGACTCACTCCTGTGGCCTCTAGCAGAGATTCTGTAGTACCAGCCAGTGTACCATCAGACTCATTCCTGTGGCCTCTAGCAGAGATTCTGTAGTACCAGCCAGTGTACCATCAGACTCACTCCTGTGTCCTCTAGCAGAGATTCTGTAGTACCAGCCAGTGTACCATCAGACTCACTCCTGTGTCCTCCAGCAGAGATTCTGTAGTGCCAGCCAGTGTACCATCAGACTCACTCCTGTGTCCTCTAGCAGAGATTCTTTAGTACCAGCCAGTGCACCATCAGATTCACTCCTGTGTCCTCTAGCAGAGATTCTGTAGTGCCAGCCAGTGTACCATCAGACTCACTCCTGTGTCCTCTAGCAGAGATTCTGTAGTACCAGCCAGTGTACCATCAGACTCACTCCTGTGGCCTCTAGCAGAGATTCTGTAGTACCAGCCAGTGTACCATCAGACTCACTCCTGTGTCCTCTAGCAGAGATTCTGTAGTACCAGCCAGTGCACCATCGGACTCACTCCTGTGGCCTCTAGCAGAGATTCTGTAGTACCAGCCAGTGTACCATCAGACTCACTCCTGTGGACTCTAGCAGAGATTCTGTAGTACCAGCCAGTGTACCATCAGACTCACTCCTGTGGCCTCTAGCAGAGATTCTGTAGTACCAGCCAGTGTACCATCAGACTCACTCCTGTGTCCTCTAGCAGAGATTCTGTAGTACCAGCCAGTGTACCATCAGACTCACTCCTGTGTCCTCTAGCAGAGATTCTGTAGTACCAGCCAGTGTACCATCAGACTCCTGTGGCCTCTAGCAGAGATTCTGTAGTACCAGCCAGTGTACCATCAGACTCACTCCTGTGTCCTCTAGCAGAAATTCTGTAGTACCAGCCAGTGTACCATCAGACTCACTCCTGTGTCCTCTAGCAGAGATTCTGTAGTGCCAGCCAGTGTACCATCAGACTCACTCCTGTGTCCTCTAGCAGAGATTCTGTAGTACCAGCCAGTGTACCATCAGACTCACTCCTGTGGCCTCTAGCAGAGATTCTGTAGTACCAGATAGTGTACCATCAGACTCACTCCTGTGTCCTCTAGCAGAGATTCTGTAGTACCAGCCAGTGTACCATCAGACTCCTGTGGCCTCTAGCAGAGATTCTGTAGTACCAGCCAGTGTACCATCAGACTCACTCCTGTGTCCTCTAGCAGAAATTCTGTAGTACCAGCCAGTTTACCATCAGACTCACTCCTGTGTCCTCTAGCAGAGATTCTGTAGTGCCAGCCAGTGTACCATCAGACTCACTCCTGTGTCCTCTAGCAGAGATTCTGTAGTACCAGCCAGTGTACCATCAGATTCACTCCTGTGGCCTCTAGCAGAGATTCTGTAGTACCAGATAGTGTACCATCAGACTCACTCCTGTGTCCTCTAGCAGAGATTCTGTAGTACCAGCCAGTGCACCATCAGACTCACTCCTGTGTCCTCAAGCAGAGATTCTGTAGTACCAGCCAGTACACCATCAGACTCACTCCTGTGGCCTCTAGCAGAGATTCTGTAGTACCAGCCAGTGTACCATCAGACTCACTCCTGTGTCCTCTAGCAGAGATTCTGTAGTGCCAGCCAGTGTACCATCAGACTCACTCCTGTGTCCTCTAGCAGAGATTCTGTAGTGCCAGCCAGTGCACCATCAGACTCACTCCAGTGTCCTCTAGCAGAGATTCTTTAGTGCCAGCCAGTGCACCATTAGACTCTCTCCAGTGTCCTCTAGCAGAGATTCTGTAGTGCCAGATAGTGTACCATCAGACTCACTCCAGTATCCTCTAGCAGAGATTCTGTAGTGCCAGCCAGTGCACCATCAGACTCACTCCAGTGTCCTCTAGCAGAGATTCTGTAGTGCCAGATAGTGTACCATCAGACTCACTCCAGTATCCTCTAGCAGAGATTCTGTAGTACCAGCCAATGCACCATCAGACTCACTCCAGTGTCCTCTAGCAGAGATTCTGTAGTGCCAGCCAGTGCACCATTAGACTCTCTCCAGTGTCCTCTAGCAGAGATTCTGTAGTGCCAGATAGTGTACCATCAGACTCACTCCAGTATCCTCTAGCAGAGATTCTGTAGTACCAGCCAGTGTACCATCAGACTCTTTCCAGTGTCCTCTAGCAGAGATTCTGTAGTGCCAGATAGTGTACCATCAGACTCACTCCAGTGTCCTCTAGCAGATATTCTGTAGTACCAGCCAGTGTACCATCAGACTCTTTCCAGTGTCTAGCAGAGATTCTGTAGTACCAGCCAGTGTACCATCAGACTCACTCCAGTGTCCTCTAGCAGAGATTCTGTAGTACCAGCCAGTGTACCATCAGACTCTTTCCAGTGTCTAGCAGAGATTCTGTAGTACCAGCCAGTGTACCATCAGACTCACTCCAGTATCCTCTAGCAGATATTCTGTAGTACCAGCCAGTGTACCATCAGACTCTTTCCAGTGTCCTCTAGCAGAGATTCTGTAGTACCAGCCAGTGTTCCATCAGACTCACTCCTGTGTCCTCTAGCAGATATTCTGTAGTACCAGCCAGTGTACCATCAGACTCACTCCAGTATCCTCTAGCAGATATTCTGTAGTACCAGCCAGTGTACCATCAGACTCTTTCCAGTGTTCTCTAGCAGAGATTCTGTAGTACCAGCCAGTGTACCATCAGACTCACTCCAGTATCCTCTAGCAGAGATTCTGTAGTACCAGCCAGTGTACCATCAGACTCTTTCCAGTGTCCTCTAGCAGAGATTCTGTAGTACCAGCCAGTGTACCATCAGACTCTTTCCAGTGTCCTCTAGCAGATATTCTGTAGTACCAGCCAGTGTACCATCAGACTCTTTCCAGTGTCCTCTAGCAGAGATTCTGTAGTACCAGCCAGTGTACCATCAGACTCACTCCAGTATCCTCTAGCAGAGATTCTGTAGTACCAGCCAGTGTACCATCAGACTCTTTCCAGTGTCCTCTAGCAGAGATTCTGTAGTGCCAGATAGTGTACCATCAGACTCACTCCTGTGTCCTCTAGCAGATATTCTGTAGTACCAGCCAGTGTACCATCAGACTCTTTCCAGTGTCCTCTAGCAGAGATTCTGTAGTACCAGCCAGTGTACCATCAGACTCTTTCCAGTGTCCTCTAGGAGATATTCTGTAGTACCAGCCAGTGTACCATCAGACTCTTTCCAGTGTCCTCTAGCAGAGATTCTGTAGTACCAGCCAGTGTACCATCAGACTCACTCCAGTATCCTCTAGCAGATATTCTGTAGTACCAGCCAGTGTACCATCAGACTCTTTCCAGTGTCCTCTAGCAGAGATTCTGTAGTACCAGCCAGTGTTCCATCAGACTCACTCCTGTGTCCTCTAGCAGATATTCTGTAGTACCAGCCAGTGTACCATCAGACTCACTCCAGTATCCTCTAGCAGATATTCTGTAGTACCAGCCAGTGTACCATCAGACTCTTTCCAGTGTTCTCTAGCAGAGATTCTGTAGTACCAGCCAGTGTACCATCAGACTCTTTCCAGTGTCCTCTAGCAGATATTCTGTAGTACCAGCCAGTGTACCATCAGACTCTTTCCAGTGTCCTCTAGCAGAGATTCTGTAGTACCAGCCAGTGTACCATCAGACTCACTCCAGTATCCTCTAGCAGAGATTCTGTAGTACCAGCCAGTGTACCATCAGACTCTTTCCAGTGTCCTCTAGCAGAGATTCTGTAGTGCCAGATAGTGTACCATCAGACTCACTCCTGTGTCCTCTAGCAGATATTCTGTAGTACCAGCCAGTGTACCATCAGACTCTTTCCAGTGTCCTCTAGCAGAGATTCTGTAGTACCAGCCAGTGTACCATCAGACTCACTCCAGTGTCCTCTAGCAGATATTCTGTAGTACCAGCCAGTGTACCATCAGACTCTTTCCAGTGTCCTCTAGCAGAGATTCTGTAGTACCAGCCAGTGTACCATCAGACTCACTCCAGTATCCTCTAGCAGAGATTCTGTAGTACCAGCCAGTGTACCATCAGACTCTTTCCAGTGTCCTCTAGCAGAGATTCTGTAGTACCAGCCAGTGTACCATCAGACTCTTTCCAGTGTCCTCTAGCAGATATTCTGTAGTACCAGCCAGTGTACCATCAGACTCTTTCCAGTGTCCTCTAGCAGAGATTCTGTAGTACCAGCCAGTGTACCATCAGACTCTTTCCAGTGTCCTCTAGCAGATATTCTGTAGTGCCAGATAGTGTACCATCAGACTCACTCCAGTGTCCTCTAGCAGATATTCTGTAGTACCAGCCAGTGTACCATCATCCAGGAACCAGATATTAAGCTCACTGGATAGTGTTTCTGTGACTACCTTGATGACCAGACAGAAAAGTCAAGGGGCCTGATGGGTCCCCCTGGTGCCCACCCTCACACCATTCATTTTCAATAGTCCCCAAACAGTAGTTTAAAAGTCCCACGATAACACGACTGTTTAACATGATAGATGGCAGAGAAGTGTCTAGAAACCGCCTGGAGAGCAGCATCTCGACTAAGTTAAAAGCGTTAGCTGTATCTGATGATTACTTGTGTTGCACGACCAGTTGGTTGTTGTCTCGTTGTGGCAGCCTCGTGACTCACCAGATATATATATATATATATATATATATATATATATATATATATATGTCGTGCCGAATAGGCATAATTTGCGATCTTGGCTTAAATAGCCACGCTCATCTTGCCATATAGGACAAGCGAAAATTTGTTTATGCAATAACTTCGCCAAAAACATTCTGAACCTAACGAAAAAAATATACTTCACTGTGTTTGTTTATTATTAAATTATCGTAAACAAATTCAAAATATATTTAGTTGGGTTAGGCTAAAATAAATTGTTCTTGTTATAATAAGGTTAGGTAAGTTTTCTAAGATTCTTTTGGTGCAAAATTATAAATTTTTACATCAACATTAATGAAAAAAATATATCTTTAAACGTATAAGAGAAAATTTTAGAAAGGACTTAATTTTAAATGAGTTCTTGCTAATTGACCAGTTTTACATATTCGGCACGACATATATATATATATATATATATATATATATATATATATATATATATATATATATATATATATATATATATATATATATATATATGCATACATATATACACACATACACAAGGAAAAGTCCTAACGACTCTACCTGGATTTTCGTAAAACTGAAAGGGAATCCAACCCTTATCTGCATCCTTACCCATATACCTTCATCCATGAGAATCTCAGGTACCTTCTTGCCCTTAGCACCTGACCAGAGAGGTACACCCACACGGCTGCCGTAGAGGAATGAGGTGTCCTGGCTGCTGGTTGGTAGGTAAGTTGGGAGGTACGTAGGTAGGTAGGCAGGCAGGCAGGCAGGCAGATAGGTAGACAGATAGGCAGGTAGATAGGTAGGCAGATAGGTAGGTAGACAGGTAGGTAGGCAGATAGGTAGACATGTAGGTAAGCATATATGTAGATAGACAGATAGGCAGGTAGGCAGATAGGTAGGTAGGCGGGTTTGTAGGCAGATATGTAGGTAGGCGAAGAGGTAGGTAGGTACAGAGGCAGGTAGGTAGATAATGGTAGGTGTGCTGGTACACTGACCACAGTCTCCCTCTCTCATACAATCAGTATTTCCGTCTGGTCGACATTCCATTCACTGAGCCCTTTGTTATATATGATTAACATAACCTGCGCGTTGGAGACTGAAACATGGCAACGTTTCGGTCCGATTTACACCATTAGTCACTAGTTAATGGTTCAAGTAGGTTCGAAAGGTTGTCATAATGATCTTTGAGTATTGTTTCATTCGCCTGTTAGTCTTCATTTACGATATTTGGTGTCTGAGAGTGAAGGATCTGGGGGTAAACATAACACCAAGCATATCATCAGAAATACACATATACAACATCACTGGTAATATACACTATTCAGGAACGTGAATAGAGAATTCCTCAGAGCCTTACACACGACATGGACCAGTCATCGAGGACGTGGCCCCATCATGGAGGCCACACCTGGTCAACCCCTAACTCGTGGCTTGGTACTAGACCAGTCCTCCCGGTGCTGGATGGTCTGCTTAACTATGCAGGTGCCTGGGGGGTCAATGGTTAGAGCCCCTGTTACCTGGGCTGGCGTACCTGGGGAATTTCAGTGCCTTATAGCGTAAGCTTTGACTAGCGTTGAAGAGCTTTGAAAATCAGAGCTTACTTGTGAAGCTTGAAGTTCGTAAGACATATGTGCAACCGTTGGGTATTATTACTGTTGAGACGTTTCGCCTAGACAGTGGGCTTCTTCAGTCAAGTACAGAGGCAACAGTAGGGAAGATGTAATCAGTCCATCAACCTTTTAGAAATAGCATTTGAGGTGGTCAGTACCTCAGCCTGTGCTTGAATGTCTGTATGTCCTACCCTTACCTTCCAATAATTGACTAATAGCCCAATTATAGTGAGAAAATTGATGGAATTGACATCTACGAAGGACAGGTTAAATTTGAGGACTTCCTAGTATGGGCCAGTAGGCCTCCTGCAGTGCTTATGTTCTTAATAATTGCAAAATCAACTGAAATCATGGTTGATAGTCAACAGAGAGGTTGCTTCAATGGGGAGGAATCTACCAGTGGCATCGTGGGTGTTAGTGGACTGGTGTGGGTGGCATCGTGGGTGTTTGTGGACTGGTGTGGGTGGCATCCTGGGTGTTAGTGGACTGGTGTGGGTGGCATCGTGGGTGTTAGTGGACTGGTGTGGGTGGCATCCTGGGTGTTAGTGGACTGGTGTGGGTGGCATCCTGGGTGTTAGTGGACTGGTGTGGGTGGCATCCTGGGTGTTAGTGGACTGGTGTGGGTGGCATCCTGGGTGTTAGTGGACTGGTGTGGGTGGCATCCTGGGTGTTAGTGGACTGGTGTGGGTGGCATCCTGGGACAAAACTGATCTAATTTGCGGGAAATGCTCAGCATAACAAGGGACTTTCTATATAGTAGTATGTCACTGATGTCAGCTATGATCTGTATGTCCTGTATACCTTCCATCACCCCTCCCCACTGGCGCTGTGTAATCCTAGCGCTTCCCCATGATTATAATCGAAAAAGAAACTGAAATCATGCCCACTCGGACCTGGACCAGGTTGATGGAATGCCGTGTTTACAAAGAAGTACAAAGTACCTCTAGCACGAGACCTCAGTATTCTTTGGAGACAGAGCTTAGATCAAGGTGAAATACCGGAGATCTTAAAGAGTGCAGATATAACTCCTTTGTATAAGTGAGGTTGTAGACCACTAGTTAATAATTACACTCCAGTAGCACTAACTTCTCACATCATAAAAATCTTTGAGAGAGTAATGAGACGACAGATTACATACAACATGGAACAGCATAATCCACATGACACATAACATCATGGTTTTAGAGCAGGAAGATCACGACTGTCACAGCTGCTGAGCCACTGTGACAGAATTATGGAGGCGCTGGAAGACAACCAGAACGCTGAACCACTGTGACAGAATTATGGAGGCGCTGGAAGACAACCAGAACGCTGAACCACTGTGACAGAATTATGGAGGCGCTGGAAGACAACCAGAACGCTGAACCACTGTGACAGAATTATGGAGGCGCTGGAAGACAACCAGAACGCTGAACCACTGTGACAGAATTATGGAGGCGCTGGAAGACAACCAGAACGCTGAACCACTGTGACAGAATTATGGAGGCGCTGGAAGACAGCCAGAAGGCTGAACCACTGTGACAGAATTATGGAGGCGCTGGAAGACAACCAGAACGCTGAACCACTGTGACAGAATTATGGAGGCGCTGGAAGACAACCAGAACGCTGGTGTGATATTCACATCTTGAAGTGTTCAAGAAGAAACACTGCTGGAACAAGTGTACAAGTCTTCAAGAAGAAACACTGCTGGAACAAGTGTACAAGTCTTCAAGAAGAAACACTGCTGGAACAAGTGTACAAGTCTTCAAGAAGAAACACTGCTGGAACAAGTGTACAAGTCTTCAAGAAGAAACACTGCTGGAACAAGTGTACAAGTCTTCAAGAAGAAACACTGCTGGAACAAGTGTACAAGTCTTCAAGAAGAAACACTGCTGGAACAAGTGTACAAGTCTTCAAGAAGAAACACTGCTGGAACAAGTGTACAAGTCTTCAAGAAGAAACACTGCTGGAACAAGTGTACAAGTCTTCAAGAAGAAACACTGCTGGAACAAGTGTACAAGTCTTCAAGAAGAAACACTGCTGGAACAAGTGTACAAGTCTTCAAGACGAAACACTGCTGGAACAAGTGTACAAGTCTTCAAGAAGAAACACTGCTGGAACAAGTGTACAAGTCTTCAAGAAGAAACACTGCTGGAACAAGTGTACAAGTCTTCAAGAAGAAACACTGCTGGAACAAGTGTACAAGTCTTCAAGAAGAAACACTGCTGGAACAAGTGTACAAGTCTTCAAGAAGAAACACTGCTGGAACAAGGGTACAAGTCTTCAAGAAGAAACACTGCTGGAACAAGTGTACAAGTCTTCAAGAAGAAACACTGCTGGAACAAGTGTACAAGTCTTCAAGAAGAAACACTGCTGGAACAAGTGTACAAGTCTTCAAGAAGAAACACTGCTGGAACAAGTGTACAAGTCTTCAAGAAGAAACACTGCTGGAACAAGTGTACAAGTCTTCAAGAAGAAACACTGCTGGAACAAGTGTACAAGTCTTCAAGAAGAAACACTGCTGGAACAAGTGTACAAGTCTTCAAGAAGAAACACTGCTGGAACAAGTGTACAAGTCTTCAAGAAGAAACACTGCTGGAACAAGTGTACAAGTCTTCAAGAAGAAACACTGCTGGAACAAGTGTACAAGTCTTCAAGAAGAAACACTGCTGAAACAAGTGTACAAGTCTTCAAGAAGAAACACTGCTGGAACAAGTGTACAAGTCTTCAAGAAAAAACACTGCTGGAACAAGTGTACAAGTCTTCAAGAAGAAACACTGCTGGAACAAGTGTACAAGTCTTCAAGAAGAAACAGTGCTGGAACAAGTGTACAAGTCTTCAAGAAGAAACACTGCTGGAACAAGTGTACAAGTCTTCAAGAAGAAACACTGCTGGAACAAGGGTACAAGTCTTCAAGAAGAAACACTGCTGGAACAAGTGTACAAGTCTTCAAGAAGAAACACTGCTGGAACAAGTGTACAAGTGTTCAAGAAGAAACACTGCTGGAACAAGTGTACAAGTCTTCAAGAAGAAACACTGCTGGAACAAGTGTACAAGTCTTCAAGAAGAAACACTGCTGGAACAAGTGTACAAGTCTTCAAGAAGAAACACTGCTGGAACAAGTGTACAAGTGTTCAAGAAGAAACACTGCTGGAACAAGTGTACAAGTCTTCAAGAAGAAACACTGCTGGAACAAGTGTACAAGTCTTCAAGAAGAAACACTGCTGGAACAAGTGTACAAGTCTTCAAGAAGAAACACTGCTGGAACAAGTGTACAAGTCTTCAAGAAGAAACACTGCTGGAACAAGTGTACAAGTCTTCAAGAAGAAACACTGCTGGAACAAGTGTACAAGTCTTCAAGAAGAAACACTGCTGGAACAAGTGTACAAGTCTTCAAGAAGAAACACTGCTGGAACAAGTGTACAAGTCTTCAAGAAGAAACACTGCTGGAACAAGTGTACAAGTCTTCAAGAAGAAACACTGCTGGAACAAGTGTACAAGTCTTCAAGAAGAAACACTGCTGGAACAAGTGTACAAGTCTTCAAGAAGAAACACTGCTGGAACAAGTGTACAAGTCTTCAAGAAGAAACACTGCTGGAACAAGTGTACAAGTCTTCAAGAAGAAACACTGCTGGAACAAGTGTACAAGTCTTCAAGAAGAAACACTGCTGGAACAAGTGTACAAGTCTTCAAGAAGAAACGCTGCTGGAACAAGTGTACAAGTCTTCAAGAAGAAACACTGCTGGAACAAGTGTACAAGTCTTCAAGAAGAAACGCTGCTGGAACAAGTGTACAAGTCTTCAAGAAGAAACGCTGCTGGAACAAGTGTACAAGTCTTCAAGAAGAAACACTGCTGGAACAAGTGTACAAGTCTTCAAGAAGAAACACTGCTGGAACAAGTGTACAAGTCTTCAAGAAGAAACACTGCTGGAACAAGTGTACAAGTCTTCAAGAAGAAACACTGCTGGAATAAGTGTACAAGTCTTCAAGAAGAAACACTGCTGGAACAAGTGTACAAGTCTTCAAGAAGAAACACTGCTGGAACAAGTGTACAAGTCTTCAAGAAGAAACACTGCTGGAACAAGTGTACAAGTCTTCAAGAAGAAACACTGCTGGAACAAGTGTACAAGTCTTTAAGAAGAAACACTGCTGGAACAAGTGTACAAGTCTTCAAGAAGAAACACTGCTGGAACAAGTGTACAAGTCTTCAAGAAGAAACACTGCTTTAACAAGTGTACAAGTCTTCAAGAAGAAACACTGCTAGAACAAGTGTACAAGTCTTCAAGAAGAAACACTGCTGGAACAAGTGTACAAGTCTTCAAGAAGACAACCAGAACGCTGATGTGATATACACAGACTTGGCAGATGTGTTTGACAGATGCGATCATGGAGTGATAGCGCACAAAGTGAAGGCCACAGGTATTACGGGGAAGGTAGGAAGATGGATGGTCCTGAAACACAACACAAAAAGTGGTAAACAGAGCAAAATGCAGCATCAGCGAGGTAAGCTGTGCCCAAAGCACTGTCCTGGCACCTCTGCTGTTTCTCATCCTACTAGCCACTCAGACTGTACTAGCCACTCAGACTGTACTACTAACCACTCAGCTTACATATATCACTATATTATCATTGTACTTATGTGTACCTATATACGAGAGAGAGAGAGAGAGAGAGAGAGAGAGAGAGAGAGAGAGAGAGAGAGAGAGAGAGAGGAAGACAGGCAGACAGAGAGAGAGAAAGACAGGCAGACAGAGAGAGAGAGGCAGGCAGGTAATATAGGGCAGTACCCACCTCCAGGCTAACATACCCACATACCCACCTTTACCGTATACTAATTTCCTAGCTAACTCTCTCCTGTGAAGCGCTAAACCTGCGTGGGTTACTCAAGAAGAGGTGGAGGCTCGACCCTCAGTCCCAATAGCTGGAGTCAAAGACGGCATGTTGTCTGTTACATAGGTACCTGGGTACGAGCACTGATCAACCAGGCTGTATAATACGTACCCCTCACCAGCACCAACAACCTGCTTGTCCATCTGTGAGGACAGCGGGGCTCGACCAAGCCTTACGACCGTCACAGGCAGCTTACCGCAAACTGGGGATCAGCTGACTAAGCTCTTCTTCCGCATCCTGAACACGATACACCAGCCACTAGCATCCTGAACACGATACACCAGCCACTAGCATCCTGAACACGATGCACCAGCCACTAGCATCCACAAACTCTCCCGTCACAGCAGAACTTACAATACACGAATGTAAATGCATTAAACTAAGTCGTAGGAAAGGGACTTTGTGGCCACATTAGTCCTTAGGAAAGGGACTTTGTGACTTTGGGAGCGCTTGAGGTTCCTAAACCTGTATTCCCTGGAACGCAGGAGGGAGAGATACATGATTATATACACCTGGAAAATCCTAGAGGGACTAGTAACGAACTTGCACACGAAAATCACTCACTACGAAAGCAAAAGACTTGGCAGACGATGCAACATCCCCCCAATGAAAAGCAGGGGTGTCACTAGCACGTTAAGAGACCATACAATAAGTGTCAGGGGGCCGAGACTGTTCAACTGCCTCCCAGCACACATAAGGGGGATTACCAACAGACCCCTGGCAGTCTTCAAGCTGGCACTGGACAAGCACCTAAAGTCGGTTCCTGACCAGCCGGGCTGTGGCTCGTACGTTGGTTTGCGTGCAGCCAGCAGCAACAGCCTGGTTGATCAGGCTCTGATCCACCAGGAGGCTTGGTCACAGACCGGGCCGCGGGGGCGTTGACCCCCGGAACTCTCTCCAGGTAAACTCCAGGTATACATTAGTACTTAGGAAAGGGACTGTTGCAACCCCTGAATGGGTTACAATGATTATTATGTATATATATATAATGTATATTACCTTTTCATTTAATTTTATATTGCTTATATTTGCGATAATAGCTAAATCGTAAATGTATGACTTTATATTATTATTTGACTGTTATATTGTTATTTGACTTATGTTGTTAGGATGTACATAATAGGTGCTCAGTTCAAGTCTTGATTGTCAAACTACTGTAATTATCGCTTGTCGCTCGTTATACTGCCGGCTTCTGAGCTGTGCTGTCCACGGGGCTATCACGTGATCGAGGGGGGGGTGTCCTCACCTCTCGTGAAGTATTCAGTCTGCTCTAGACTCGCTTGGTGGTTGGACAGATTGTCTGTCTCATTATTCTTGTTAGTTCTGTAGAACTCTGTTCACAGAACATTGTATAGACTTCGTGATTTTCGACGTTGTACTGAGGTTGTGTGTCACATAGACACTCTGAGCATCTCAGGTCCCGAGCTATAGCTTATGACCTAATTTGTACTGGTATCTGTGTATAATCACAGTCAGGGTTTTTCCTATGCTGAACTTAGATTCAGTATTATGGGAGTTTTGTAACTTTTGTGGAGGATCTGCTGATGGTCCCTACTTAGTGTCGTTATATTATCTCCTTGATCCTGATTGTGTTGCAGTCGCTTGTTATATGGCTATTGGGCTTAGCATTCTTTTCATTGTTCAAGCAGACTGTTCTGGACTTTGTTGCCAGTCGGTCAAGAAGTTAGTTATTTTATTTGAGGACTTTGTCAGTCACTTGTTTAAGTCTAGTCGAGTCGTGAGACATAGTGAACTACTTAGAGCACTTACACGCATACACAAACTTACTTGTACATATTTGTAATATCTTATTAAATGTTAATGTACCAGACGGTACTTAAGAATTATAAATGTGATATGTGCTTTCAGCACAATAATATTGAACTCGAGAGATTGATTTTATTTTGATTGCTGTGATTAATTTAATTTGATAATATACCTCTAGACAACTTAATGATTAATAAATTTATTAAATTTTAATTTCTCTAGTTAGTAGCCTACCAGTTGTAATCCTGAAGCACTATTGAATAACACTGAATTTTAATGGATAATTGGACAAGGATACTGACTACTTGTTACGAAAACCCAGTAGCAGGCTGGATGCTAGAAGGGCAGTTCTTTCTAGTATTCACTGGAGATCTCTAAGCTTTTAGAATCGCGTTTTTTGTAACAAGTGGGGGCCTGTCCGGGAGCTCTTGATCCAAGGTGTTGGAGAAATTGTCCAGTTTGACATACTAGTGAATCTATGATCAAACACTTTGAGTACTTTCCTAATCTGAAGACTTTGAGTTTAGTCTTGTACAACATACCAGGTGGATGTATGTACCTGACTGAGTCTCTTGATCCAAGGAGATGGAAATACTGTTTATGAGTTCTAGCTCTAAGACAACTAACACTAAAATTCCTATCAGGATTATAGTTTCCCATAATCACTCTCTCGTAGTACAATTATTTTCGTGATGTATGCCGAAGTGAAACAGTTAATTGATACTCTGACTTTGTCTGAGTTAAGTACATTAAAACTTCAGACGTGTTGGCAAGTAGCCAAATATCTCGGTGTGACGTATAACAGGAATTACACAGCTGAAACTGTCAGAGCATTAATTAAAGATATATTGTTTCCTGCTCATACAGAGATGTCTGATTATGATTCAGATTCAGAAAGTCTAGTGTCACAATTAGGAAGTATGACTCTATTTGATGAAGATGAAAGAGCAACTAGAGCAGAAGTGAGCCTAGTGTCTGAGCCTAGTGTAGATCAGTTCTCGCTCGCTCCTTCCTTCACTGACACTATAGTACAGAGTATAGCTGGTAGTATGACACAGCCTAATACTAGTACAGTGTATGATACACCTGTATCTACTTATCCTAGACCAGATCTAGACACTCTAGAGACGGCTGGACGAGGTGTCCGACCTAAGGACAGTCCAGAAAGACATGTTAATTTCCCTACTCCTCCATTACCTACTGGTCCTATCTCTCAGGAACAGTTTGAGAGGTTTGAACGCCTCCTTATGTTGCAGACTGCACAAATAGAGGCACAGAGGGAATTGAACGAAGATTTCCAAAGAGAAAATGTTCGTCTGTTAAGACAACAGACTGATAGATCACAGGACACATTTAATGTGCAGAAAGCTGCATCCATGGTTCCTAAGTTTTTTGAAAGTGACTTAGACACATATTTTGATGTGTTTGAGAACCAGGCACGTGCTATGAACTGGCCACGTAAGCACTGGGCAACATTGTTGCATACTGCTTTGACGGGAAGAGCTCAAACCTGTACTGCAGCTTTGCCATTTACCAAGTACATTAGTTATGACGCTGTCAAACAAACAATTCTAGAGACGTATAACTTGTTACCTGTAAGTTATCAAAGAGCATTTCGTACGTTACAACGACGACAAGATCAAACTTGTGAAAAGTTTGCTCGTGAGAAAAAAGTTGCATTTCAGAGGTGGTGTAGGTCTGCCAAGTGTAACAACTACGACAGTCTTGTTCAGTTGTTACTACACGAAGAGTTTAACAACTGTATGCCTGCTGACATACAAGAATATCTGATCGATCATACTACCTCAGATATTCTGGAAACTGCAACATTAGCAGACAATTACGAGATTTCTCACAAACTTGTACATACTAAAACACAAAGAAACAAGGTAACTAAAGATTGTCCTAGAAGTTGGCAACCTAAATCAGCTGCTCATTGCTGGCCTGATGTACCTGCTACTGTAACTTCTCGTACCTTTACCAGGAAAACTCACAATCCTGAATCTGTCTCTGTGGCTAGACAGAAATCTGATATCGAGAAGAAGAAAGTTAAATGTACCTATTGTAACAGAAAAGGACATGCTAGAGAGTATTGCTATAAGTTAGAAAGAGATACGAGATACAGTCGTGCGGCTGGCGCCCCCACTCAAGTCATATCCTCTTCCGAGCAACAAAGGCACCAAAATCCTAGTAATACCTCTGATCCTACTGTTTTAGATAATGTTACTCAGGATAGATGACTAGCGTCAGAAAGTGTATCTGACGAAAAGATTCGTTCAGCGATGAGTCCTTACTTTTCGAGAGATAAAGTAGGATTTGACGAATCACATCTGAGATAATTTCTTTCAGAGACACTGGCAGTTATCTCACGTTATTAAGAGAAGATGTACTGCCCATAACTGACGATACCTATTGCAAGATAGATGTATTGTTAGAAGCCTATGGAGGGGCTGTTATAAAAGTGCCTCTGCACTAAGTTTATATTGAAACAAGCTATTACACTGGTTATATTTCAGTGGGTATATCCAGTGGTGTATTTCCCATCAGGTCTGTGGACTTGTTGATAGGGAACGATATCCTTCATGCTGGTATATGTAAAGAACCACTTGTGATTGATAATAACACTGATGATAATTATGCCATTGAAGCTTGTAGAGAGAAACCTATTTTATTTCCTCTCAGCGCAATTACTAGAGCTATGTCAAAGATTCAACAACCATTCTTGTCTCCTGTTGAGTTAGTGGATGACAATGATTTGGGCTTGAATATGTTGTTTAGTGACGCTCTGCACCCAGGGTCATTAACACTGACTCCCCCCGGTCATCAACCTAGTCAGGACACAACTGACGTTAAATTTCTAACTCATGATGATTTAATCAAGGATCAGTTTGTTGATCAGTCACTGGAAAGACTGAGAGATATAGCAGTTACTGAGAGTGAAGCAAAGGATCTCGATAATTGTTACTATTATAGTAACGGTGTACTGATGGAGAAAAATACATGCAAGTTGTCAGCTGATAGTGTTTCCACCACAGTCAAGCATTTCGTAGTGTTACCAGTTACATTTCGTGAACAAGCCAATGATTTTGCTCACAATAGTCCCATAGGAGGACATTTGGGTGTCAAGAAGACACTCGGTAAACTGGCAAAACATTTTACTTGGCCTAAAATGAGGGAAACAGTAGCTGATCATGTGTGACGTTGCCACGTGTGTCAAGTGACAGGCAAGCCAGCACACACACCTCTGCCTACACCTCTCACTATGAGCTCTAGTAGCAAAGTTCAGTTCATCTGGACTAGACATTGTTCAGATTTGTTCAAGAGGTTGAAGCATCTGCTTTCCTCTGCTCCAGTGTTGAGTCCTAATTTCAATCTTTCCATCTTTTTACATATAGATGCGAGTGGTTATGCAGTGGGCGCTGTGCTGCTCCAACAGTCAACATCCACTGACATTCTCCATCCTATATGTTACTATTCATCTAAGCTCAAACGACACCAGAAAAATTATGCTGTAGCTCTTGTGGTGTCCTTTGAACATTTTGACGAGTATTTGGGCACTTCCCCATTTAAAATTTATGTAATTTTATGCCCAAATACCTTTTGTTACTTGATATGTCAAATTCAGTAAAGTAACTTAATTCCTCCAGCCCATATTAACTATATATACTCATGTCATGTCTAATTATTATATTTATGTATTCACAGTATTGTTGTGTGAGGAGGAGACAAGCCGAGTGTTGAGTGAGTAGTGTGGTGCGGGTGAGGTACTGCGTGACGCAACACTGTCCTGTCGCAGACCCCCCCCCTTCACTACACACCTTAAGCTGTTTCATACTCAGATGTTCATACTGCCTCGCATTCCACAACCACTACTTAAGAGTGGAATGCAGTCTTCTCTACTATGATCGAGCCTCAGTGCCCTGCTCGTCTACGCTATCCTGTCTCTACACTGATGTATATAACCACAAGTATGCAGAGATACGATACTGTGTACTGCCCTAGTACTAGGGGCATATCCTAGTGACGGACGCTGTGAAATTGTAGAGGTGCTTGGCACAAGAGAGACTTTATTTATGTTAAATTGTATTGATATGAGTAATCAGTAATAATGTGAAAGACATTAATGCAACTCCTAGTGCGACCATCTGTCGTGTTGGGGGGGGGGTGTTGCAACCCCTGAATGGGTTACAATGATTATTATGTATATATATATATGATGTATATTACCTTTTCATTTAATTTTATATTGCTTATATTTGCGATAATAGCTAAATCGTAAATGTATGACTTTATATTATTATTTGACTGTTATATTGTTATTTGACTTATGTTGTTAGGATGTACATAATATGTGCTCAGTTCAAGTCTTGATTGTCAAACTACTGTAATTATCGCTTGTCGCTCGTTATACTGCCGGCTTCTGAGCTGTGCTGTCCACGGGGCTATCACGTGATCGAGGGGGGGTGTCCTCACCTCTCGTGAAGTATTCAGTCTGCTCTAGACTCGCTTGGTGGTTGGACAGATTGTCTGTCTCATTATTCTTGTTAGTTCTGTAGAACTCTGTTCACAGAACATTGTATAAACTTCGTGATTTTCGACGTTGTACTGAGGTTGTGTGTCACATAGACACTCTGAGCATCTCAGGTCCCGAGCTATAGGTTATGACCTAATTTGTACTGGTATCTGTGTATAATCACAGTCAGGGTTTTTCCTATGCTGAACTTAGATTCAGTAGTATGGGAGTTTTGTAACTTTTGTGGAGGATCTGCTGATGGTCCCTACTTAGTGTCATTATATTATCTCCTTGATCCTGATTGTGTTGCAGTCGCTTGTTATATGGCTATTGGGCTTAGCATTCTTTTCATTGTTCAAGCAGACTGTTCTGGTTGCCAGTCGGTCAAGAAGTTAGTTTATGTGAGGACTTTGTCAGTCACTTGTTTAAGTCTAGTCGAGTCGTGAGACATAGTGAACTACTTAGAGCACTTACACGCATACACAAACTTACTTGTACATATTTGTAATATCTTATTAAATGTTAATGTACCAGACGGTACTTAAGAATTATAAATGTGATATGTGCTTTCAGCACAATAATATTGAACTCGAGAGATTGATTTTATTTTGATTGCTGTGATTAATTTAATTTGATAATATACCTCTAGACAACTTAATGATTAATAAATTTATTAAATTTTAATTTCTCTAGTTAGTAGCCTACCAGTTGTAATCCTGAAGCACTATTGAATAACACTGAATTTTAATGGATAATTGGACAAGGATACTGACTACTTGTTACGAAAACCCAGTAACAGGCTGGATGCTAGAAGGGCAGTTCTTTCTAGTATTCACTGGAGATCTCTAAGCTTTTAGAATCGCGTTTTTTGTAACAGGGACTTTGTGGCCATGCATTAGTACTTAGGTAAGGGACTTTGTGGCCACATTAGTACTTAGGAAAGGGACTTTGTGGCCACACATTAGTACTTAGGAAAGGGACTTAGGGGCCACACATTAGTACTTAGGTAAGGGACTTTGTGGCCACATTAGTACTTAGGAAAGGGACTTTGTGGCCACACATTAGTACTTAGGAAAGGGACTTTGTGGCCATACATTAGTCCTTAGGAAAGGGACTTTGTGGCCACACATTAGTCCTTAGGAAAGGGACTTAGGGGCCACATTAGTCCTTAGGTAAGGGACTTTGTGGCCACATTAGTACTTAGGAAAGGGACTTAGGGGCCACATTAGTCCTTAGGTAAGAGACTTTGTGGCCACATTAGTACTTAGGAAAGGGACTTTGTGGCCACATTAGTCCTTAGGAAAGGGACTTAGGGGCCACACATTAGTACTTAGGTAAGGGACATTGTGGCCACACATTAGTACTTAGGAAAGGGACTTTGTGGCCACCTTCACCTTGGACACCAATACATTAAATTAGGGTTTAGGAAAGGAACTTTGTGGACAGTCACGTTGGTGTGTTGAAGATGCACCCTAATGGGCCAGTAGGCTTACTGACGTGTTCATTCTTGTGTAACTGAGGTGTGCTAAGTGGGTTCAACAGTGGTACTGTGGGTTCAACAGTGTTGTTGTGGGTTCAACAGTGTTGTTGTGGGTTCAATAGTGTTGTGGGTTCAACAGTGTTGTTGTGGGCTCAACAGTGTTGTTGTGGGTTCAACAGTGTTGTTGTGGGCTCAACAGTGTTGTTGTGGGTTCAACAGTGTTGTTGTGGGTTCAACAGTGTTGTTGTGGGTTCAACAGTGTTGTTGTGGGTTCAACAGTGTTGTTGTGGGTTCAACAGTGTTGTTGTGGGTTCAACAGTGTTGTTGTGGGTTCAACTTTGTTGTTGTGGGCTCAACAGTGTTGTTGTGGGCTCAACAGTGTTGTTGTGGGTTCAACAGTGTTGCTGTGGGTTCAACAGTGTTGTTGTGGGTTCAACAGTGTTGTTGTGGGTTCAACAGTAGTTGTGGATTCAACAGTAGTTGTTGTGGGTTCAACAGTAGTTGTTGTGGGTTCAACAGTGTTGTTGTGGGTTCAACAGTGTTGTTGTGGGTTCACCAGTGTTTTGGGTTCACCAGTGTTGTTGTGGGTTCACCAGTGTTGTTGTGGGTTCACCAGTGTTGTTGTGGGTTCACCAGTGTTGTTGTGGGTTCAACAGTGTTGTTGTGGGTTCAACAGTGTTGTTGTGGGTTCAAATGTAAACAGACACCAGTTTAATCTCTTCCTTGTTAGGAAATATAACAGCCACACAACCTGCTCCCACACCCACACTTGTACTAGGTAGTTGGTGTGTTAGTAAGCTGGCCAGAATGATTACTAGGTAGTTGGTGTGTTAGTAAGCTGGCCAGAATGATTACTAGGTAGTTGGCATGTTGGTAAGCTAGCCAGAATGATTACTAGGTAGTTGGTGTGTTAGTAAGCTGGCCAGAATGATTACTAGGTAGTTGGTGTGTTAGTAAGCTAGCCAGAATGATTACTCGGTAGTTGGTGTGTTAGTAAGCTGGCCAGAATGATTACTAGGTAGTTGGTGTGTTAGTAAGCTAGCCAGAATGATTACTCGGTAGTTGGTGTGTTAGTAAGCTGGCCAGAATGATTACTAGGTAGTTGGTGTGTTAGTAAGCTGGCCAGAATGATTACTCGGTAGTTGGTGTGTTAGTAAGCTGGACAGAATGATTACTAGGTAGTTGGTGTGTTAGTAAGCTGGCCAGAATGATTACTAGGTAGTTGGTGTGTTAGTAAGCTAGCCAGAATGATTACTAGGTAGTTGGTGTGTTAGTAAGCTGGACAGAATGATTACTAGGTAGTTGGTGTGTTAGTAAGCTGGACAGAATGATTACTAGGTAGTTGGTGTGTTACTAAGCTGGCCAGAATGATTACTAGGTAGTTGGTGTGTTAGTAAGCTGGCCAGAATGATTACTAGGTAGTTGGTGTGTTAGTAAGCTGGACAGAATGATTACTAGGTAGTTGGTGTGTTACTAAGCTGGCCAGAATGATTACTAGGTAGTTGGTGTGTTAGTAAGCTGGACAGAATGATTACTAGGTAGTTGGTGTGTTACTAAGCTGGCCAGAATGATTACTAGGTAGTTGGTGTGTTAGTAAGCTGGCCAGAATGATTACTAGGTAGTTGGTGTGTTACTAAGCTGGCCAGAATGATTACTAGGTAGTTGGTGTGTTACTAAGCTGGCCAGAATGATTACTAGGTAGTTGGTGTGTTAGTAAGCTGGACAGAATGATTACTAGGTAGTTGGTGTGTTAGTAAGCTGGACAGAATGATTACTAGGTAGTTGGTGTGTTAGTAAGCTGGACAGAATGATTACTAGGTAGTTGGTGTGTTAGTAAGCTGGACAGAATGATTACTAGGTAGTTGGTGTGTTAGTAAGCTGGCCAGAATGATTACTAGGTAGTTGGTGTGTTAGTAAGCTGGCCAGAATGATTACTAGGTAGTTGGTGTCTTAGTAAGCTGGCCAGAATGATTACTAGGTAGTTGGTGTGTTAGTAAGCTGGCCAGAATGATTACTAGGTTGTTGGTGTGTTAGTAAGCTGGACAGAATGATTACTAGGTAGTTGGTGTGTTAGTAAGCTGGCCAGATTGATTACTAGGTAGTTGGTGTGTTAGTAAGCTGGACAGAATGATTACTAGGTAGTTGGTGTGTTAGTAAGCTGACCAGAATGATTACTAGGTAGTTGGTGTGTTAGTAAGCTGGACAGAATGATTACTAGGTAGTTGGTATGTTAGTAAGCTGGCCAGAATGATTACTAGGTAGTTGGTGTGTTAGTAAGCTGGACAGAATGATTACTAGGTAGTTGGTGTGTTAGTAAGCTGGCCAGAATGATAACTAGGTAGTTGGTGTGTTAGTAAGCTGGACAGAATGATTACTAGGTAGTTGGTGTGTTAGTAAGCTGGCCAGAATGATTACTAGGTAGTTGGTGTGTTAGTAAGCTGGCCAGAATGATTACTAGGTAGTTGGTGTGTTAGTAAGCTAGCCAGAATGATTACTAGGTAGTTGGTGTGTTAGTAAGCTGGCCAGAATGATTACTAGGTAGTTGGTGTGTTAGTAAGCTGGCCAGAATGATTACTAGGTAGTTGGTGTGTTAGTAAGCTGGCCAGAATGATTACTAGGTAGTTGGTGTGTTAGTAAGCTAACCAGAATGATTACTAGGTAGTTGGTGTGTTAGTAAGCTGGACAGAATGATTACTAGGTAGTTGGTGTGTTAGTAAGCTGGACAGAATGATTACTAGGTAGTTGGTGTGTTACTAAGCTGGCCAGAATGATTACTAGGTAGTTGGTGTGTTAGTAAGCTGGCCAGAATGATTACTAGGTAGTTGGTGTGTTAGTAAGCTGGACAGAATGATTACTAGGTAGTTGGTGTGTTACTAAGCTGGCCAGAATGATTACTAGGTAGTTGGTGTGTTAGTAAGCTGGACAGAATGATTACTAGGTAGTTGGTGTGTTACTAAGCTGGCCAGAATGATTACTAGGTAGTTGGTGTGTTAGTAAGCTGGCCAGAATGATTACTAGGTAGTTGGTGTGTTACTAAGCTGGCCAGAATGATTACTAGGTAGTTGGTGTGTTACTAAGCTGGCCAGAATGATTACTAGGTAGTTGGTGTGTTAGTAAGCTGGACAGAATGATTACTAGGTAGTTGGTGTGTTAGTAAGCTGGACAGAATGATTACTAGGTAGTTGGTGTGTTAGTAAGCTGGACAGAATGATTACTAGGTAGTTGGTGTGTTAGTAAGCTGGACAGAATGATTACTAGGTAGTTGGTGTGTTAGTAAGCTGGACAGAATGATTACTAGGTAGTTGGTGTGTTAGTAAGCTGGCCAGAATGATTACTAGGTAGTTGGTGTGTTAGTAAGCTGGCCAGAATGATTACTAGGTAGTTGGTGTGTTAGTAAGCTGGCCAGAATGATTACTAGGTAGTTGGTGTGTTAGTAAGCTGGCCAGAATGATTACTAGGTTGTTGGTGTGTTAGTAAGCTGGACAGAATGATTACTAGGTAGTTGGTGTGTTAGTAAGCTGGCCAGATTGATTACTAGGTAGTTGGTGTGTTAGTAAGCTGGACAGAATGATTACTAGGTAGTTGGTGTGTTAGTAAGCTGACCAGAATGATTACTAGGTAGTTGGTGTGTTAGTAAGCTGGACAGAATGATTACTAGGTAGTTGGTATGTTAGTAAGCTGGCCAGAATGATTACTAGGTAGTTGGTGTGTTAGTAAGCTGGACAGAATGATTACTAGGTAGTTGGTGTGTTAGTAAGCTGGCCAGAATGATAACTAGGTAGTTGGTGTGTTAGTAAGCTGGACAGAATGATTACTAGGTAGTTGGTGTGTTAGTAAGCTGGCCAGAATGATTACTAGGTAGTTGGTGTGTTAGTAAGCTGGCCAGAATGATTACTAGGTAGTTGGTGTGTTAGTAAGCTAGCCAGAATGATTACTAGGTAGTTGGTGTGTTAGTAAGCTGGCCAGAATGATTACTAGGTAGTTGGTGTGTTAGTAAGTTGGCCAGAATGATTACTAGGTAGTTGGTGTGTTAGTAAGCTGGCCAGAATGATTACTAGGTAGTTGGTGTGTTAGTAAGCTAACCAGAATGATTACTAGGTAGTTGGTGTGTTAGTAAGCTGGACAGAATGATTACTAGGTAGTTGGTGTGTTAGTAAGCTGGACAGAATGATTACTAGGTAGTTGGTGTGTTACTAAGCTGGCCAGAATGATTACTAGGTAGTTGGTGTGTTAGTAAGCTGGCCAGAATGATTACTAGGTAGTTGGTGTGTTAGTAAGCTGGACAGAATGATTACTAGGTAGTTGGTGTGTTACTAAGCTGGCCAGAATGATTACTAGGTAGTTGGTGTGTTAGTAAGCTGGACAGAATGATTACTAGGTAGTTGGTGTGTTACTAAGCTGGCCAGAATGATTACTAGGTAGTTGGTGTGTTAGTAAGCTGGCCAGAATGATTACTAGGTAGTTGGTGTGTTACTAAGCTGGCCAGAATGATTACTAGGTAGTTGGTGTGTTACTAAGCTGGCCAGAATGATTACTAGGTAGTTGGTGTGTTAGTAAGCTGGACAGAATGATTACTAGGTAGTTGGTGTGTTAGTAAGCTGGACAGAATGATTACTAGGTAGTTGGTGTGTTAGTAAGCTGGACAGAATGATTACTAGGTAGTTGGTGTGTTAGTAAGCTGGCCAGAATGATTACTAGGTAGTTGGTGTGTTAGTAAGCTGGCCAGAATGATTACTAGGTAGTTGGTGTGTTAGTAAGCTAGCCAGAATGATTACTAGGTAGTTGGTGTGTTAGTAAGCTGGCCAGAGTGATTACTAGGTAGTTGGTGTGTTATTAAGCTGGACAGAATGATTACTAGGTAGTTGGTGTGTTAGTAAGCTGGCCAGAATGATTACTAGGTAGTTGGTGTGTTAGTAAGCTAGCCAGAATGATTACTAGGTAGTTGGTGTGTTAGTAAGCTGGCCAGAATGATTACTAGGTAGTTGGTGTGTTAGTAAGCTGGCCAGAATGATTACTAGGTAGTTGGTGTGTTAGTAAGCTGGCCAGAATGATTACTAGGTAGTTGGTGTGTTAGTAAGCTGGCCAGAATGATTACTAGGTAGTTGGTGTGTTAGTAAGCTGGCCAGAATGATTACTAGGTAGTTGGTGTGTTAGTAAGCTGGCCAGAATGATTACTAGGTAGTTGGTGTGTTAGTAAGCTGGCCAGAATGATTACTAGGTAGTTGGTGTGTTAGTAAGCTGGACAGAATGATTACTAGGTAGTTGGTGTGTTAGTAAGCTGGCCAGAATGATTACTAGGTAGTTGGTGTGTTAGTAAGCTGGACAGAATGATTACTAGGTAGTTGGTGTGTTAGTAAGCTGGCCAGAATAATTACTAGGTAGTTGGTGTGTTAGTAAGCTGGCCAGAATAATTACTAGGTAGTTGGTGTGTTAGTAAGCTGGACAGAATAGAGCGAAGGTATGGCTGACTAAGGAGTGATGTATTGGTTATTTATAGGGTTACACCAGGCAGTGTGTGGAGACAGTCAGGGCCGGCAGGCCTAGGAGAGAGAGGTGTGGACAATGTGCAGGCAGGCCTAGGAGAGAGAGGTGTGGATAATGTGCAGGTAGGCCTAGGAGAGAGAGGTGTGGATAATGTGCAGGCAGGCCTAGGAGAGAGAGGTGTGGATAATGTGCAGGTAGGCCTAGGAGAGAGAGGTGTGGATAATGTGCAGGTAGGCCTAGGAGAGAGAGGTGTGGACAATGTGCAGGGAGGCCTAGGAGAGAGAGGTGTGGATAATGTGCAGGCAGGCCTAGGAGAGAGAGGTGTGGATAATGTGCAGGTAGGCCTAGGAGAGAGAGGTGTGGATAATGTGCAGGTAGGCCTAGGAGAGAGAGGTGTGGATAATGTGCAGGCAGGCCTAGGAGAGAGAGGTGTGGATAATGTGCAGGTAGGCCTAGGAGAGAGAGGTGTGGATAATGTGCAGGTAGGCCTAGGAGAGAGAGGTGTGGACAATGTGCAGGGAGGCCTAGGAGAGAGAGGTGTGGATAATGTGCAGGCAGGCCTAGGAGTAGTGTGGATAATGTGCAGGCAGGCCTAGGAGAGAGTAGTGTGGATAATGTGCAGGCAGGCCTAGGAGAGAGTAGTGTGGATAATGTGCAGGGAGGCCTAGGAGAGAGAGGTGTGGATAATGTGCAGGCAGGCCTAGGAGAGAGAGGTGTGGATAATGTGCAGGTAGGCCTAGGAGAGAGTAGTGTGGATAATGTGCAGGCAGGCCTAGGAGAGAGTAGTGTGGATAATGTGCAGGGAGGCCTAGGAGAGAGAGGTGTGGACAATGTGCAGGTAGGCCTAGGAGAGAGAGGTGTGGATAATGTGCAGGCAGGCCTAGGAGAGAGAGGTGTGGATAATGTGCAGGCAGGCCTAGGAGAGAGTAGTGTGGATAATGTGCAGGGAGGCCTAGGAGAGGTGTGGACAATGTGCAGGCAGGCCTAGGAGAGAGTGGTGTGGACAATGTGTAGGCAGGCCTAGGAGAGAGTGGTGTGGACAATGTTCAGGCAGGCCTAGGAGAGAGAGGTGTGGATAATGTGTAGGTAGGCCTAGGAGAGAGAGGTGTGGATAATGTGCAGGCAGGCCTAGGAGAGAGAGGTGTGGACAATGTGCAGGTAGGCCTAGGAGAGAGAGGTGTGGATAATGTGCAGGCAGGCCTAGGAGAGAGAGGTGTGGACAATGTGCAGGTAGGGCTAGGAGAGAGAGGTGTGGATAATGTGCAGGCAGGCCTAGGAGAGAGAGGTGTGGACAATGTGCAGGTAGGCCTAGGAGAGAGAGGTGTGGATAATGTGCAGGCAGGCCTAGGAGAGAGAGGTGTGGACAATGTGCAGGTAGGGCTAGGAGAGAGAGGTGTGGATAATGTGCAGGCAGGCCTAGGAGAGAGAGGTGTGGACAATGTGCAGGTAGGCCTAGGAGAGAGAGGTGTGGATAATGTGCAGGCAGGCCTAGGAGAGAGAGGTGTGGACAATGTGCAGGTAGGCCTAGGAGAGAGAGGTGTGGATAATGTGCAGGCAGGCCTAGGAGAGAGAGGTGTGGACAATGTGCAGGTAGGCCTAGGAGAGAGAGGTGTGGATAATGTGCAGGCAGGCCTAGGAGAGAGAGGTGTGGACAATGTGCAGGTAGGCCTAGGAGAGAGTAGTGTGGATAATGTGCAGGCAGGCCTAGGAGAGAGAGGTGTGGACAATGTGCAGGTAGGCCTAGGAGAGAGTAGTGTGGATAATGTGCAGGCAGGCCTAGGAGAGAGAGGTGTGGACAATGTGCAGGTAGGCCTAGGAGAGAGTAGTGTGGACATTGTGCAGGCAGGCCTAGGAGAGGTGTGGTCATTGTGCAGGCAGGCCTAGGAGAGGTGTGGTCAATGTGCAGGTAGGCCTAGAAGTAAGGGAGAGCCAGTGGTATGCCTCCTGAACTCCAGACACGACACGAGGCGTCGCATACCTGAAAACATCGGAGTTATGTGCTGACCTGTCGCAGTGAGCTAACTTGTGTCTCAGTAAGCTGACCTGTCGCAGTGCGCTAACTTGTGTCTCAGTAAGCTGACCTGTCGCAGTGCGCTAACTTGTGTCTCAGTAAGCTGACCTGTCGCAGTGCGCTAACTTGTGTCTCAGTAAGCTGACCTGTCGCAGTGCGCTAACTTGTGTCTCAGTAAGCTGACCTGTCGCAGTGAGCTAACTTGTGTCTCAGTAAGCTGACCTGTGTCGCAGTGAGCTAACTTGTGTCTCAGTAAGCTGACCTGTCGCAGTGAGCTAACTTGTGTCTCAGTAAGCTGACCTGTGTCGCAGTGAGCTAACTTGTGTCTCAGTAAGCTGACCTGTCGCAGTGCGCTAACTTGTGTCTCAGTAAGCTGACCTGTGTCACAGTGAGCTAACTTGTGTCTCAGTAAGCTGACCTGTCGCAGTGCGCTAACTTGTGTCTCAGTAAGCTGACCTGTGTCGCAGTGCGCTAACTTGTGTCTCAGTAAGCTGACCTGTCGCAGTGAGCTAACTTGTGTCTCAGTAAGCTGACCTGTCGCAGTGCGCTAACTTGTGTCTCAGTAAGCTGACCTGTGTCGCAGTGCGCTAACTTGTGTCTCAGTAAGCTGACCTGTGTCGCAGTGCGCTAACTTGTGTCTCAGTAAGCTGACCTGTCGCAGTGCGCTAACTTGTGTCTCAGTAAGCTGACCTGTCGCAGTGCGCTAACTTGTGTCTCAGTAAGCTGACCTGTGTCACAGTGAGCTAACTTGTGTCTCAGTAAGCTGACCTGTCGTAGTGCGCTAACTCGTCTCAGTAAGCTGACCTGTGTCACAGTGAGCTAACTTGTGTCTCAGTAAGCTGACCTGTGTCACAGTGAGCTAACTTGTGTCTCAGTAAGCTGACCTGTGTCACAGTGAGCTAACTTGTGTCTCAGTAAGCTGACCTGTGTCACAGTAAGGTAACTTGGGTCTTAGTAAGCTGACCTGTGTTACAGTAAGGTAACGCAGCAGACAGACACTGGAGCAGAGTCTTGCAGCAGACAGACACTGGAACAGAGTCTTGCAGCAGACAGACACTGGAGCAGTCTTGCAGCAGACAGACACTGGAGGAGAGTCTTGCAGCAGACAGACACTGGAGGAGAGTCTTGCAGCAGACAGACACTGGAGTAGAGTCTTGCAGCAGACAGATACTGGAGCAGAGTCTTGCAGCAGACAGACACTGGAGCAGAGTCTTGCAGCAGGCAGACACTGGAGCAGAGTCTTGCAGCAGACAGACACTGGAGCAGTCTTGCAGCAGACAGACACTGGAGGAGAGTCTTGCAGCAGACAGACACTGGAGCAGTCTTGCAGCAGACAGACACTGGAGGAGAGTCTTGCAGCAGACAGACACTGGAACAGAGTCTTGCAGCAGACAGACACTGGAGCAGTCTTGCAGCAGACAGACACTGGAGGAGAGTCTTGCAGCAGACACTGGAACAGAGTCTTGCAGCAGACAGACACTGGAACAGAGTCTTGCAGCAGACAGACACTGGAGCAGAGTCTTGCAGCAGACAGACACTGGAGCAGAGTCTTGCAGCAGACAGACACTGGAGTAGAGTCTTGAAGCAGACAGACACTGGAGTAGAGTCTTGCAGCAGACAGATACTGGAGCAGAGTCTTGCAGCAGACAGACACTGGAGCAGAGTCTTGCAGCAGGCAGACACTGGAGCAGAGTCTTGCAGCAGACAGACACTGGGGCAGAGTCTTGCAGCAGACAGACACTGGGGCAGAGTCTTGCAGCAGACAGACACTGGAACAGAGTCTTGCAGCAGACAGACACTGGAGCAGTCTTGCAGCAGACAGACACTGGAGGAGAGTCTTGCAGCAGACAGACACTGGAACAGAGTCTTGCAGCAGACAGACACTGGAGCAGTCTTGCAGCAGACAGACACTGGAGCAGAGTCTTGCAGCAGACAGACACTGGAGCAGAGTCTTGCAGCAGACAGACACTGGAGCAGAGTCTTGCAGCAGACAGACACTGGAGTAGAGTCTTGCAGCAGACAGACACTGGAGTAGAGTCTTGCAGCAGACAGACACTGGAGCAGAATCTTGCAGCAGACAGACACTGGAGCAGAGTCTTGCAGCAGACAGACACTGGGGCAGAGTCTTGCAGCAGACAGACACTGGGGCAGAGTCTTGCAGCAGACAGACACTGGAGCAGAGTCTTGCAGCAGACAGACACTGGAGCAGAGTCTTGCAGCAGACAGACACTGGAGCAGAGTCTTGCAGCAGACAGACACTGGAGCAGAGTCTTGCAGCAGACAGACACTGGAGTAGAGTCTTGCAGCAGACAGACACTGGAGTAGAGTCTTGCAGCAGACAGACACTGGAGCAGAGTCTTGCAGCAGACAGACACTGGAGCAGAGTCTTGCAGCAGACAGACACTGGAGCAGAGTCTTGCAGCAGACAGACACTGGAGGAGAGTCTTGCAGCAGACAGACACTGGAGCAGAGTCTTGCAGCAGACAGACACTGGAGCAGAGTCTTGCAGCAGACAGACACTGGAGTAGAGTCTTGCAGCAGACAGACACTGGAGTAGAGTCTTGCAGCAGACAGACACTGGAGTAGTCTTGCAGCAGACAGACACTGGAGCAAAGTCTTGCAGCAGACAGACACTGGAGCAGAGTCTTGCAGCAGACAGACATTGGAGCAGAGTCTTGCAGCAGACAGACACTGGAGCAGAGTCTTGCAGCAGACAGACACTGGTGCAGAGTCTTGCAGCAGACAGACACTGGAGCAGAGTCTTGCAGCAGACAGACACTGGAGCAGAGTCTTGCAGCAGACAGACACGAGCAGAGTCTTGCAGCAGACAGACGCTGGGGCAGAGTCTTGCAGCAGACAGACACTGGAGCAGAGTCTTGCAGCAGACAGACACTGGAGCAGAGTCTTGCAGCAGACAGACACTGGAGCAGAGTCTTGCAGCAGACAGACACTGGAGCAGAGTCTTGCAGCAGACAGACACTGGAGCAGAGTCTTGCAGCAGACAGACACTGGAACAGAGTCTTGCAGCAGACAGACACTGGAGCAGTCTTGCAGCAGACAGACACTGGAGCAGAGTCTTGCAGCAGACAGACACTGGAGCAGAGTCTTGCAGCAGACAGACACTGGGGAAGAGTCTTGCAGCAGACAGACACTGGAACAGAGTCTTGCAGCAGACAGACACTGGAGCAGTCTTGCAGCAGACAGACACTGGAGGAGAGTCTTGTAGCAGACAGACACTGGAGCAGAGTCTTGCAGCAGACAGACACTGGAGCAGTCTTGCAGCAGATAGACACTGGAGCAGAGTCTTGCAGCAGACAGACACTGGAGCAGAGTCTTGCAGCAGACAGACACTGGAGCAGAGTCTTGCAGCAGACAGACACTGGAGTAGAGTCTTGCAGCAGACAGACACTGGAGTAGAGTCTTGCAGCAGACAGACACTGGAATAGAGTCTTGCAGCAGACACTGGAGCAGAGTCTTGCAGCAGACAGACACTGGAGCAGAGTCTTGCAGCAGACAGACACTGGGGCAGAGTCTTGCAGCAGACAGACACTGGGGCAGAGTCTTGCAGCAGACAGACACTGGAGCAGAGTCTTGCAGCAGACAGACACTGGGGCAGAGTCTTGCAGCAGACAGACACTGGAACAGAGTCTTGCAGCAGACAGACACTGGAGCAGTCTTGCAGCAGACAGACACTGGAGGAGAGTCTTGCAGCAGACACTGGAACAGAGTCTTGCAGCAGACAGACACTGGAACAGAGTCTTGCAGCAGACAGACACTGGAGCAGAGTCTTGCAGCAGACAGACACTGGAGCAGAGTCTTGCAGCAGACAGACACTGGAGTAGAGTCTTGAAGCAGACAGACACTGGAGTAGAGTCTTGCAGCAGACAGATACTGGAGCAGAGTCTTGCAGCAGACAGACACTGGAGCAGAGTCTTGCAGCAGGCAGACACTGGAGCAGAGTCTTGCAGCAGACAGACACTGGGGCAGAGTCTTGCAGCAGACAGACACTGGGGCAGAGTCTTGCAGCAGACAGACACTGGAACAGAGTCTTGCAGCAGACAGACACTGGAGCAGTCTTGCAGCAGACAGACACTGGAGGAGAGTCTTGCAGCAGACAGACACTGGAACAGAGTCTTGCAGCAGACAGACACTGGAGCAGTCTTGCAGCAAACAGACACTGGAGCAGAGTCTTGCAGCAGACAGACACTGGAGCAGAGTCTTGCAGCAGACAGACACTGGAGCAGAGTCTTGCAGCAGACAGACACTGGAGTAGAGTCTTGCAGCAGACAGACACTGGAGTAGAGTCTTGCAGCAGACAGACACTGGAGCAGAATCTTGCAGCAGACAGACACTGGAGCAGAGTCTTGCAGCAGACAGACACTGGGGCAGAGTCTTGCAGCAGACAGACACTGGGGCAGAGTCTTGCAGCAGACAGACACTGGAGCAGAGTCTTGCAGCAGACAGACAATGGAGCAGAGTCTTGCAGCAGACAGACACTGGAGCAGAGTCTTGCAGCAGACAGACACTGAAGCAGAGTCTTGCAGCAGAGAGACACTGGAGCAGAGTCTTGCAGCAGACAGACACTGGAGCAGAGTCTTGCAGCAGACAGACACTGGCGCCGAGTCTTGCAGCAGACAGACACTGGGGCAGAGTCTTGCAGCAGACAGACACTGGAACATAGTCTTGCAGCAGACAGACACTGGAGCAGTCTTGCAGCAGACAGACACTGGAGCAGAGTCTTTCCGCAGACAGACACTGGAGCAGTGTCTTTCCGCAGACAGACACTGGAGCAGAGTCTTGCAGCAGACAGACACTGGAGGAGAGTCTTGCAGCAGACACTGGAACAGAGTCTTGCAGCAGACAGACACTGGAACAGAGTCTTGCAGCAGACAGACACTGGAGCAGAGTCTTGCAGCAGACAGACACTGGAGGAGAGTCTTGCAGCAGACACTGGAACAGAGTCTTGCAGCAGACAGACACTGGAACAGAGTCTTGCAGCAGACAGACACTGGAGCAGAGTCTTGCAGCAGACAGACACTGGAGCAGAGTCTTGCAGCAGACAGACACTGGAGGAGAGTCTTGCAGCAGACACTGGAACAGAGTCTTGCAGCAGACAGACACTGGAACAGAGTCTTGCAGCAGACAGACACTGGAGCAGAGTCTTGCAGCAGACAGACACTGGAGCAGAGTCTTGCAGCAGACAGACACTGGAGTAGAGTCTTGAAGCAGACAGACACTGGAGTAGAGTCTTGCAGCAGACAGATACTGGAGCAGAGTCTTGCAGCAGACAGACACTGGAGCAGAGTCTTGCAGCAGGCAGACACTGGAGCAGAGTCTTGCAGCAGACAGACACTGGGGCAGAGTCTTGCAGCAGACAGACACTGGGGCAGAGTCTTGCAGCAGACAGACACTGGAACAGAGTCTTGCAGCAGACAGACACTGGAGCAGTCTTGCAGCAGACAGACACTGGAGGAGAGTCTTGCAGCAGACAGACACTGGAACAGAGTCTTGCAACAGACAGACACTGGAGCAGTCTTGCAGCAGACAGACACTGGAGCAGAGTCTTGCAGCAGACAGACACTGGAGCAGAGTCTTGCAGCAGACAGACACTGGAGCAGAGTCTTGCAGCAGACAGACACTGGAGCAGAGTCTTGCAGCAGACAGACACTGGAGTAGAGTCTTGCAGCAGACAGACACTGGAGTAGAGTCTTGCAGCAGACAGACACTGGAGCAGAGTCTTTCCGCAGACAGACACTGGAGCAGTGTCTTTCCGCAGACAGACACTGGAGCAGAGTCTTGCAGCAGACAGATACTGGAGTAGAGTCTTGCAGTAGACAGACACTGGAGCAGACTCTTGCAGCAGACAGACACTGGAGCAGAGTCTTGCAGCAGACAGACACTGGAGCAGAGTCTTGCAGCAGACAGACACTGGAGCAGAGTCTTGCAGCAGACAGACACTGGAGCAGAGTCTTGCAGCAGACAGACACTGGAGTAGATTCTTGCAGCAGACAGACACTGGAGCACAGTCTTGCAGCAGACAGACACTGGAGCAGAGTCTTGCAGCAGACAGACACTGGGGCAGAGTCTTGCAGCAGACAGACACTGGGGCAGAGTCTTGCAGCAGACAGACACTGGAGCAGAGTCTTGCAGCAGACAGACACTGGAGCAGAGTCTTGCAGCAGACAGACACTGGAGCAGAGTCTTGCAGCAGACAGACACTGGAGCAGAGTCTTGCAGCAGACAGACACTGGAGCAGAGTCTTGCAGCAGACAGACACTGGAGCAGAGTCTTGCAGCAGACAGACACTGGAGCAGAGTCTTGCAGCAGACAGACACTGGAGCAGAGTCTTGCAGCAGACAGACACTGGAGCAGAGTCTTGCAGCAGACAGACACTGGAGCAGAGTCTTGCAGCAGACAGACACTGGAGCAGAGTCTTGCAGCAGACAGACACTGGAGCAGAGTCTTGCAGCAGACAGACACTGGAGCAGAGTCTTGCAGCAGACAGACACTGGAGCAGAGTCTTGCAGCAGACAGACACTGGAGCAGAGTCTTGCAGCAGACAGACACTGGAGCAGAGTCTTGCAGCAGACAGACACTGGGGCAGAGTCTTACAGCAGACAGACACTGGAGCAGACTCTTGCAACAGACAGACGCTGGAACAGAGTCTTGCAGCAGACAGACGCTGGAGCAGAGTCTTGCAGCAGACAGACACTGGAGCAGAGTCTTGCAGCAGACAGACACTGGAGCAGAGTCTTGCAGCAGACAGACACTGGAGCAGAGTCTTGCAGCAGACAGACACTGGAGCAGAGTCTTGCAGCAGACAGACACTGGAGTAGAGTCTTGCAGCAGACAGATACTGGAGCAGAGTCTTGCAGCAGACAGACACTGGAGCAGAGTCTTGCAGCAGGCAGACACTGGAGCAGAGTCTTGCAGCAGACAGACACTGGGGCAGAGTCTTGCAGCAGACAGACACTGGGGCAGAGTCTTGCAGCAGACAGACACTGGAACAGAGTCTTGCAGCAGACAGACACTGGAGCAGTCTTGCAGCAGACAGACACTGGAGGAGAGTCTTGCAGCAGACAGACACTGGAACAGAGTCTTGCAGCAGACAGATACTGGAGCAGTCTTGCAGCAAACAGACACTAGAGCAGAGTCTTGCAGCAGACAGACACTGGAGCAGAGTCTTGCAGCAGACAGACACTGGAGCAGAGTCTTGCAGCAGACAGACACTGGAGTAGAGTCTTGCAGCAGACAGACACTGGAGTAGAGTCTTGCAGCAGACAGACACTGGAGCAGAGTCTTGCAGCAGACAGACACTGGAGCAGAGTCTTGCAGCAGACAGACACTGGAGCAGAGTCTTGCAGCAGACAGACACTGGAGCAGAGTCTTGCAGCAGACAGACACTGGAGCAGAGTCTTGCAGCAGACAGACACTGGAGCAGAGTCTTGCAGCAGACAGACACTGGAGCAGAGTCTTGCAGCAGACAGACACTGGAGCAGAGTCTTGCAGCAGACAGACACTGGAGCAGAGTCTTGCAGCAGACAGACACTGGAGCAGAGTCTTGCAGCAGACAGACACTGGAGCAGAGTCTTGCAGCAGACAGACACTGGAGCAGAGTCTTGCAGCAGACAGACACTGGAGCAGAGTCTTGCAGCAGACAGACACTGGAGCAGAGTCTTGCAGCAGACAGACACTGGAGCAGAGTCTTGCAGCAGACAGACACTGGAGCAGAGTCTTGCAGCAGACAGACACTGGGGCAGAGTCTTACAGCAGACAGACACTGGAGCAGACTCTTGCAACAGACAGACGCTGGAACAGAGTCTTGCAGCAGACAGACGCTGGAGCAGAGTCTTGCAGCAGACAGACACTGGAGCAGAGTCTTGCAGCAGACAGACACTGGAGCAGAGTCTTGCAGCAGACAGACACTGGAGCAGAGTCTTGCAGCAGACAGACACTGGAGCAGAGTCTTGCAGCAGACAGACACTGGAGTAGAGTCTTGCAGCAGACAGATACTGGAGCAGAGTCTTGCAGCAGACAGACACTGGAGCAGAGTCTTGCAGCAGGCAGACACTGGAGCAGAGTCTTGCAGCAGACAGACACTGGGGCAGAGTCTTGCAGCAGACAGACACTGGGGCAGAGTCTTGCAGCAGACAGACACTGGAACAGAGTCTTGCAGCAGACAGACACTGGAGCAGTCTTGCAGCAGACAGACACTGGAGGAGAGTCTTGCAGCAGACAGACACTGGAACAGAGTCTTGCAGCAGACAGATACTGGAGCAGTCTTGCAGCAAACAGACACTAGAGCAGAGTCTTGCAGCAGACAGACACTGGAGCAGAGTCTTGCAGCAGACAGACACTGGAGCAGAGTCTTGCAGCAGACAGACACTGGAGTAGAGTCTTGCAGCAGACAGACACTGGAGTAGAGTCTTGCAGCAGACAGACACTGGAGCAGAATCTTGCAGCAGACAGACACTGGAGGAGAGTCTTGCAGCAGACACTGGAACAGAGTCTTGCAGCAGACAGACACTGGAACAGAGTCTTGCAGCAGACAGACACTGGAACAGAGTCTTGCAGCAGACAGACACTGGAACAGAGTCTTGCAGCAGACAGACACTGGAGCAGAGTCTTGCAGCAGACAGACACTGGAGCAGAGTCTTGCAGCAGACAGACACTGGAGGAGTCTTGCAGCAGACACTGGAACAGAGTCTTGCAGCAGACAGACACTGGAACAGAGTCTTGCAGCAGACAGACACTGGAGCAGAGTCTTGCAGCAGACAGACACTGGAGCAGAGTCTTGCAGCAGACAGACACTGGAGTAGAGTCTTGAAGCAGACAGACACTGGAGTAGAGTCTTGCAGCAGACAGATACTGGAGCAGAGTCTTGCAGCAGACAGACACTGGAGCAGAGTCTTGCAGCAGGCAGACACTGGAGCAGAGTCTTGCAGCAGACAGACACTGGGGCAGAGTCTTGCAGCAGACAGACACTGGGGCAGAGTCTTGCAGCAGACAGACACTGGAACAGAGTCTTGCAGCAGACAGACACTGGAGCAGTCTTGCAGCAGACAGACACTTGAGGAGAGTCTTGCAGCAGACAGACACTGGAACAGAGTCTTGCAGCAGACAGACACTGGAGCAGTCTTGCAGCAAACAGACACTGGAGCAGAGTCTTGCAGCAGACAGACACTGGAGCAGAGTCTTGCAGCAGACAGACACTGGAGCAGAGTCTTGCAGCAGACAGACACTGGAGTAGAGTCTTGCAGCAGACAGACACTGGAGTAGAGTCTTGCAGCAGACAGACACTGGAGCAGAGTCTTTCCGCAGACAGACACTGGAGCAGTGTCTTTCCGCAGACAGACACTGGAGCAGAGTCTTGCAGCAGACAGATACTGGAGTAGAGTCTTGCAGTAGACAGACACTGGAGCAGACTCTTGCAGCAGACAGACACTGGAGCAGAGTCTTGCAGCAGACAGACACTGGAGCAGAGTCTTGCAGCAGACAGACACTGGAGCAGAGTCTTGCAGCAGACAGACACTGGAGCAGAGTCTTGCAGCAGACAGACGCTGGAGCAGAGTCTTGCAGCAGACAGACACTGGAGCAGAGTCTTGCAGCAGACAGACACTGGAGCAGAGTCTTGCAGCAGACAGACACTGGGGCAGAGTCTTGCAGCAGACAGAGACTGGAGCAGAGTCTTGCAGCAAACAGACACTGGAGCAGAGTCTTGCAGCAGACAGACACTGGAGCAGAGTCTTGCAGCAGACAGACACTGGAGCAGAGTCTTGCAGCAGACAGACACTGGAGCAGAGTCTTGCAGCAGACAGACACTGGAGCAGAGTCTTGCAGCAGACAGACACTGGAGCAGAGTCTTGCAGCAGACAGACACTGGAGCAGAGTCTTGCAGCAGACAGACACTGGAGCAGAGTCTTGCAGCAGACAGACACTGGAGCAGAGTCTTGCAGCAGACAGACACTGGAGCAGAGTCTTGCGGCAGACAGACACTGGAGCAGAGTCTTGCAGCAGACAGACACTGGAGCAGAGTCTTGCAGCAGACAGACACTGGGGCAGAGTCTTACAGCAGACAGACACTGGAGCAGACTCTTGCAACAGACAGACGCTGGAACAGAGTCTTGCAGCAGACAGACGCTGGAGCAGAGTCTTGCAGCAGACAGACACTGGAACAGAGTCTTGCAGCAGACAGACACTGGAGCAGAGTCTTGCAGCAGACAGACACTGGAGCAGAGTCTTGCAGCAAACAGACACTGGAGCAGAGTCTTGCATCAGACAGACACTGGAACAGAGTCTTGCAGCAGACAGACACTGGAGCAGAGTCTTGCAGCAGACAGACACTGGGGCAGAGTCTTGCAGCAGACAGACACTGGAGCAGAGTCTTGCAGCAGACAGACACTGGAGCAGAGTCTTGCAGCAGACAGACACTGGAGCAGAGTCTTGCAGCAGACAGACACTGGAGCAGAGTCTTGCAGCAGACAGACACTGGGGCAGAGTCTTGCAGCAGACAGACACTGGAACATAGTCTTGCAGCAGACAGACACTGGAGCAGTCTTGCAGCAGACAGAGACTGGAGCAGAGTCTTTCCGCAGACAGACACTGGAGCAGAGTCTTGCAGCAGACAGACACTGGAGCAGAGTCTTGCAGCAGACAGATACTGGAGCAGAGTCTTGCAGCAGACAGACACTGGAGCAGAGTCTTGCAGCAGACAGACACTGGAGCAGAGTCTTGCAGCAGACAGACACTGGAGCAGAGTCTTGCAGCAGACAGACACTGGAGCAGAGTCTTGCAGCAGACAGACACTGGAGCAGAGTCTTGCAGCAGACAGACACTGGAGCAGAGTCTTGCAGCAGACAGACACTGGAGCAGAGTCTTGCAGCAGACAGACACGGGGGCAGAGTCTTGCAGCAGACAGACACTGGGGCAGAGTCTTGCAGCAGACAGACACTGGAGCAGAGTCTTGCAGCAGACAGACACTGGGGCAGAGTCTTGCAGCAGACAGACACTGGAACAGAGTCTTGCAGCAGACAGACACTGGGGCAGAGTCTTGCAGCAGACAGACACTGGAGCAGAGTCTTGCAGCAGACAGACACTGGAGCAGAGTCTTGCAGCAGACACTGGAACAGAGTCTTGCAGCAGACAGACACTGGAACAGAGTCTTGCAGCAGACAGACACTGGAGCAGTCTTGCAGCAGACAGACACTGGAGGAGAGTCTTGCAGCAGACAGACACTGGAACAGAGTCTTGCAGCAGACAGACACTGGAGCAGAGTCTTGCAGCAGACAGACACTGGAGCAGTCTTGCAGCAGACAGACACTGGACCAGTCTTCCAACAGACAGACACTGGAGCAGAATCTTTCAGCAGACAAACACTGGAGCAGAGTCTTGTAGCAGATAGACACTGGAGCAGAGTCTTGTAGCAGACAGACACTGGAGCAGAGTCTTGCAGCAGACAGACACTGGAGCAGAGTCTTGCAGCAGACAGACACTGGAGCAGAGTCTTTCAGCAGACACACACTGGAGCAGAGTCTTGCAGCAGACAGACACTGGAGCAGAGTCTTGCAGCAGACAGACACTGGAGCAGAGTCTTGCAGCAGACAGACACTAGAGCAGAGTCTTGCAGCAGACAGACACTGGAGCAGAGTCTTGCAGCAGACAGACACTGGAGCAGAGTCTTGCAGCAGACAGACACTGGAGCAGAGTCTTGCAGTAGACAGACACCGGAGCAGAGTCTTCCAGCAGACAGACACTGGAGCAGAGTCTTGCAGCAGATAGACACTGGAGCAGAGTCTTGTAGCAGATAGACGCTGGAGCAGAGTCTTGTAGCAGACAGACACTGGAGCAGAGTCTTGCAGCAGACAGACACTGGAGCAGAGTCTTCCAGCAGGCAGACACTGGAGCAGAGTCTTGTAGCAGACAGACACTGGAGCAGAGTCTTGCAGCAGATAGACACTGGAGCAGAGTCTTGTAGCAGACAGACACTGGAGCAGAGTCTTGCAGCAGACAGACACTGGAGCAGAGTCTTCCAGCAGGCAGACACTGGAGCAGAGTCTTGTAGCAGACAGACACTGGAGCAGAGTCTTGTAGCAGACAGACACTGGAGCAGAGTCTTCCAGCAGGCAGACACTGGAGCAGAGTCTTGCAGCAGACAGACACTGGAGCAGAGTCTTGCAGCAGACAGACACTGGAGCAGAGTCTTGCAGCAGACAGACACTGGAGCAGAGTCTTCCAGCAGGCAGACACTGGAGCAGAGTCTTGTAGCAGACAGACACTGGAGCAGAGTCTTGCAGCAGACAGACACTGGAGCAGAGTCTTCCAGCAGACAGACACTGGAGCAGAGTCTTCCAGCAGGCAGACACTGGAGCAGAGTCTTGCAGCAGACAGACACTGGAGTAGAGTCTTGCAGCAGATAGATGCTGGAACAGAGTCTTGCAGCAGACAGACACTGGAGCAGAGTCTTGCAGCAGACATAGACTGGAGCAAAGTCTTGCAGCAGACAGACACTGGAGCAGAGTTTTGCAGCAGACAGACACTGGAGCAGAGTTTTGCAGCAGACAGACACTGGAGCAGAGTCTTGCAGCAGACAGACACTGGAGCAGAGTCTTCCAGCAGACAGACACTGGAGCAGAGTCTTCCAGCAGGCAGACACTGGAGCAGAGTCTTGCAGCAGACAGACACTGGAGTAGAGTCTTGCAGCAGATAGATGCTGGAACAGAGTCTTCAGCAGACAGACACTGGAGCAGAGACTTGCACCAGACAGACACTGGAGCAGAGTCTTGCAGCAGACAGACACTGGGGCAGAGTCTTGCAGCAGACAGACACTGGAGCAGAGACTTGCAGCAGACAGACACTGGAGTAGAGTCTTGCAGCAGATAGATGCTGGAACAGAGTCTTCAGCAGACAGACACTGGAGCAGAGACTTGCAGCAGACAGACACTGGAGCAGAGTCTTGCAGCAGACAGACATTGGGGCAGAGTCTTGCAGCAGACAGACACTGGAGGAGTCTTGCAGCAGACAGACACTGGAGCAGTCTTGCAGCAGACAGACACTGGAACAGTCTTGCAGCAGACAGACACTGGAGCAGAGTCTTGCAGCAGACATAGACTGGAGCAAAGTCTTGCAGCAGACAGACACTGGAACAGAGTCTTGCAGCAGACAGACACTGGAGCAGAGTCTTGCAGCAGACATAGACTGGAGCAAAGTCTTGCAGCAGACAGACACTGGAGCAGAGTTTTGCAGCAGACAGACACTGGAGCAGAGTTTTGCAGCAGACAGACACTGGAGCAGAGTCTTGCAGCAGACAGACACTGGAGCAGAGTCTTGCAGCAGACAGACACTGGAGCAGAGTCTTGCAGCAGACAGACACTGGAGCAGAGTCTTGCAGCAGACAGACACGGGGGCAGAGTCTTGCAGCAGACAGACACTGGAGCAGAGTCTTGCAGCAGACAGACACTGGAGCAGAGTCTTGCAGCAGACAGACACTGGGTCAGAGTCTTGCAGCAGACAGACACTGGAACAGAGTCTTGCAGCAGACAGACACTGGGGCAGAGTCTTGCAGCAGACAGACACTGGAGCAGAGTCTTGCAGCAGACAGACACTGGAGCAGAGTCTTGCAGCAGACACTGGAACAGAGTCTTGCAGCAGACAGACACTGGAACAGAGTCTTGCAGCAGACAGACACTGGAGCAGTCTTGCAGCAGACAGACACTGGAGGAGAGTCTTGCAGCAGACAGACACTGGAACAGAGTCTTGCAGCAGACAGACACTGGAGCAGAGTCTTGCAGCAGACAGACACTGGAGCAGTCTTGCAGCAGACAGACACTGGAGCAGTCTTCCAACAGACAGACGCTGGAGCAGAATCTTTCAGCCGACAAACACTGGAGCAGAGTCTTGCCGCAGACAGACACTGGAGCAGAGTCTTGCAGCAGACAGACACTGGAGCAGAGTCTTGCAGTAGACGGACACTGGAGAAGAGTCTTGCAGCAGACAGACACTGGAGCAGAGTCTTTCAGCAGACAAACACTGGAGCAGAGTCTTGCAGCAGACAGACACTGGAGCAGAGTCTTGCAGCAGACAGACACTGGAGCAGAGTCTTGCAGCAGACAGACACTGGAGCAGAGTCTTGCAGCAGACAGACACTAGAGCAGAGTCTTGCAGCAGACAGACACTGGAGCAGAGTCTTGCAGCAGACAGACACTGGAGCAGAGTCTTGCAGCAGACAGACACTGGAGCAGAGTCTTGCAGTAGACAGACACCGGAGCAGAGTCTTCCAGCAGACAGACACTGGAGCAGAGTCTTGCAGCAGATAGACACTGGAGCAGAGTCTTGTAGCAGATAGACGCTGGAGCAGAGTCTTGTAGCAGACAGACACTGGAGCAGAGTCTTGCAGCAGACAGACACTGGAGCAGAGTCTTCCAGCAGGCAGACACTGGAGCAGAGTCTTGTAGCAGACAGACACTGGAGCAGAGTCTTGCAGCAGATAGACACTGGAGCAGAGTCTTGTAGCAGACAGACACTGGAGCAGAGTCTTGCAGCAGACAGACACTGGAGCAGAGTCTTCCAGCAGCCAGACACTGGAGCAGAGTCTTGTAGCAGACAGACACTGGAGCAGAGTCTTGTAGCAGACAGACACTGGAGCAGAGTCTTCCAGCAGGCAGACACTGGAGCAGAGTCTTGCAGCAGACAGACACTGGAGCAGAGTCTTGCAGCAGACAGACACTGGAGCAGAGTCTTCCAGCAGGCAGACACTGGAGCAGAGTCTTGTAGCAGACAGACACTGGAGCAGAGTCTTGCAGCAGACAGACACTGGAGCAGAGTCTTCCAGCAGACAGACACTGGAGCAGAGTCTTCCAGCAGGCAGACACTGGAGCAGAGTCTTGCAGCAGACAGACACTGGAGTAGAGTCTTGCAGCAGATAGATGCTGGAACAGAGTCTTGCAGCAGACAGACACTGGAGCAGAGTCTTGCAGCAGACATAGACTGGAGCAAAGTCTTGCAGCAGACAGACACTGGAGCAGAGTTTTGCAGCAGACAGACACTGGAGCAGAGTTTTGCAGCAGACAGACACTGGAGCAGAGTCTTGCAGCAGACAGACACTGGAGCAGAGTCTTCCAGCAGACAGACACTGGAGCAGAGTCTTCCAGCAGGCAGACACTGGAGCAGAGTCTTGCAGCAGACAGACACTGGAGTAGAGTCTTGCAGCAGATAGATGCTGGAACAGAGTCTTCAGCAGACAGACACTGGAGCAGAGACTTGCAGCAGACAGACACTGGAGCAGAGTCTTGCAGCAGACAGACACTGGGGCAGAGTCTTGCAGCAGACAGACACTGGAGCAGAGACTTGCAGCAGACAGACACTGGAGTAGAGTCTTGCAGCAGATAGATGCTGGAACAGAGTCTTCAGCAGACAGACACTGGAGCAGAGACTTGCAGCAAACAGACACTGGAGCAGAGTCTTGCAGCAGACAGACATTGGGGCAGAGTCTTGCAGCAGACAGACACTGGAGGAGTCTTGCAGCAGACAGACACTGGAGCAGTCTTGCAGCAGACAGACACTGGAGCAGTCTTGCAGCAGACAGACACTGGAGCAGAGTCTTGCAGCAGACAGACACTGGAGCAGAGTCTTGCAGCAGACAGACACTGGAGCAGAGTCTTGCAGCAGACAGACACTGGAGCAGAGTCTTGCAGCAGACATAGACTGGAGCAAAGTCTTGCAGCAGACAGACACTGGAGCAGAGTTTTGCAGCAGACAGACACTGGAGCAGAGTTTTGCAGCAGACAGACACTGGAGCAGAGTCTTGCAGCAGACAGACACTGGAGCAGAGTCTTGCAGCAGACAGACACTGGAGCAGAGTCTTGCAGCAGACAGACATTGGGGCAGAGTCTTGCAGCAGACAGACACTGGAGGAGTCTTGCAGCAGACAGACACTGGAGCAGTCTTGCAGCAGACAGACACTGGAGCAGTCTTGCAGCAGACAGACACTGGAGCAGAGTCTTGCAGCAGACATAGACTGGAGCAAAGTCTTGCAGCAGACAGACACTGGAACAGAGTCTTGCAGCAGACAGACACTGGAGCAGAGTCTTGCAGCAGACATAGACTGGAGCAAAGTCTTGCAGCAGACAGACACTGGAGCAGAGTCTTGCAGCAGACAGACACTGGAGCAGAGTCTTGCAGCAGACAGACACTGGAGCAGAGTCTTGCAGCAGACAGACACTGGAGCAGAGTCTTGCAGCAGACAGACACTGGAGCAGAGTTATGCAGCAGACGCTGAACCATGGGAAGCTGGGTGACTCGACTCTCTGGGTTTGTGACCTGTGACCTGGCGCTTATTATACCCTTCAGGGTTTACAGTGACTCTGGTTATCAGGTTATCTTGCTAAAGTATGTGCTCAAAGATACTATCTTGGACTGACTCGTATATACATTTCTATGTATATACTTACACAATAATTCTGAAAGCTTAGCTATTGTATTAAGCTTTAAGAAAGCTGAGAACTGAGACGATTAGATGAACTTTGTCTCGCCCTTTAATTATGTTAATTAGTGGTTATAATTAGCATATTTATGGAGGACCATTTATCTGTAGGTTAGACCTCGCTAGTCTTTTCTGGGACCACTGGAGTCTTTATCCAAGTCTATGGGACCAGTAGGGTCTCGATCTCGTTTTCTATCCTCTTTTCTAGGTCCTATCTGGTTCGAAGGACCATTTGTGGAGATTTTTCAGAAAGACCAACAGTGAATCTGGATTTTGGGTGAATGTTAGCCACCTACCTGATAGGATGACGATTTTGGGTGAATGTTAGCCACCTACCTGATAGGATGACGATTTTGGGTGAATGTTAGCCACCTACCTGATAGGATGACGATTTTGGGTGAATGTTAGCCACCTACCTGATAGGATGACGATTTTGGGTGAATGTTAGCCACCTACCTGATAGGATGACGATTTTGGGTGAATGTTAGCCACCTACCTGATAGGATGACGATTTTGGTTGAATGTTAACCACCTACCTGATAGGATGACGATTTTGGGTGAATGTTAGCCACCTACCTGATAGGATGACGATTTTGGGTGAATGTTAGCCACCTACCTGATAGGATGACGATTTTGGGTGAATGTTAGCCACCTACCTGATAGGATGACGATTTTGGTTGAATGTTAACCACCTACCTGATAGGATGACGATTTTGGGTGAATGTTAGCCACCTACCTGATAGGATGACGATTTTGGGTGAATGTTAGCCACCTACCTGATAGGATGACGATTTTGGGTGAATGTTAGCCACCTACCTGATAGGATGACGATTTTGGGTGAATGTTAGCCACCTACCTGATAGGATGACGATTTTGGTTGAATGTTAACCACCTACCTGATAGGATGACGATTTTGGGTGAATGTTAGCCACCTACCTGATAGGATGACGATTTTGGGTGAATGTTAGCCACCTACCTGATAGGATGACGATTTTGGGTGAATGTTAGCCACCTACCTGATAGGATGACGATTTTGGTTGAATGTTAACCACCTACCTGATAGGATGACGATTTTGGGTGAATGTTAGCCACCTACCTGATAGGATGACGATTTTGGGTGAATGTTAGCCACCTACCTGATAGGATGACGATTTTGGGTGAATGTTAGCCACCTACCTGATAGGATGACGATTTTGGGTGAATGTTAGCCACCTACCTGATAGGATGACGATTTTGGGTGAATGTTAGCCACCTACCTGATAGGATGACGATTTTGGGTGAATGTTAGCCACCTACCTGATAGGATGACGATTTTGGGTGAATGTTAGCCACCTACCTGATAGGATGACGATTTTGGGTGAATGTTAGCCACCTACCTGATAGGATGACGATTTTGGGTGAATGTTAGCCACCTACCTGATAGGATGACGATTTTGGGTGAATGTTAGCCACCTACCTGATAGGATGACGATTTTGGGTGAATGTTAGCCACCTACCTGATAGGATGACGATTTTGGGTGAATGTTAACCACCTACCTGATAGGATGACGATTTTGGGTGAATGTTAACCACCTACCTGATAGGATGACGATTTTGGGTGAATGTTAACCACCTACCTGATAGGATGACGATTTTGGGTGAATGTTAGCCACCTACCTGATAGGATGACGATTTTGGGTGAATGTTAGCCACCTACCTGATAGGATGACGATTTTGGGTGAATGTTAGCCACCTACCTGATAGGATGACGATGTTGGGTGACTGTTAGCCACCTACCTGATAGGATGACGATGTTGGGTGAATGTTATCCACCATCCTGATAGGATGACGATTTTGGGTGAATGTTAACCACCTACCTGATAGGATGACGATTTTGGGTGAATGTTAACCACCTACCTGATAGGATGACGATTTTGGGTGAATGTTAACCACCTACCTGATAGGATGACGATTTTGGGTGAATGTTAACCACCTACCTGATAGGATGACGATTTTGGGTGAATGTTAGCCACCTACCTGATAGGATGACGATTTTGGGTGAATGTTAGCCACCTACCTGATAGGATGACGATTTTGGGTGAATGTTAGCCACCTACCTGATAGGATGACGATTTTGGGTGAATGTTAGCCACCTACCTGATAGGATGACGATTTTGGGTGAATGTTAGCCACCTACCTGATAGGATGACGATTTTGGGTGAATGTTAACCACCTACCTGATAGGATGACGATTTTGGGTGAATGTTAGCCACCTACCTGATAGGATGACGATTTTGGGTGAATGTTAGCCACCTACCTGATAGGATGACGATTTTGGGTGAATGTTAGCCACCTACCTGATAGGATGACGATTTTGGGTGAATGTTAACCACCTACCTGATAGGATGACGATTTTGGGTGAATGTTAACCACCTACCTGATAGGATGACGATTTTGGGTGAATGTTAACCACCTACCTGATAGGATGACGATTTTGGGTGAATGTTAACCACCTACCTGATAGGATGACGATTTTGGGTGAATGTTAGCCACCTACCTGATAGGATGACGATTTTGGGTGAATGTTAGCCACCTACCTGATAGGATGACGATTTTGGGTGAATGTTAGCCACCTACCTGATAGGATGACGATTTTGGGTGAATGTTAACCACCTACCTGATAGGATGACGATTTTGGGTGAATGTTAACCACCTACCTGATAGGATGACGATTTTGGGTGAATGTTAGCCACCTACCTGATAGGATGACGATTTTGGGTGAATGTTAGCCACCTACCTGATAGGATGACGATTTTGGGTGAATGTTAGCCACCTACCTGATAGGATGACGATTTTGGGTGAATGTTAGCCACCTACCTGATAGGATGACGATTTTGGGTGAATGTTAGCCACCTACCTGATAGGATGACGATTTTGGGTGAATGTTAGCCACCTACCTGATAGGATGACGATTTTGGGTGAATGTTAACCACCTACCTGATAGGATGACGATTTTGGGTGAATGTTAACCACCTACCTGATAGGATGACGATTTTGGGTGAATGTTAACCACCTACCTGATAGGATGACGATTTTGGGTGAATGTTAGCCACCTACCTGATAGGATGACGATTTTGGGTGAATGTTAGCCACCTACCTGATAGGATGACGATTTTGGGTGAATGTTAGCCACCTACCTGATAGGATGACGATTTTGGGTGAATGTTAACCACCTACCTGATAGGATGACGATTTTGGGTGAATGTTAACCACCTACCTGATAGGATGACGATTTTGGGTGAATGTTAGCCACCTACCTGATAGGATGACGATTTTGGGTGAATGTTAGCCACCTACCTGATAGGATGACGATTTTGGGTGAATGTTAGCCACCTACCTGATAGGATGACGATTTTGGGTGAATGTTAGCCACCTACCTGATAGGATGACGATTTTGGGTGAATGTTAGCCACCTACCTGATAGGATGACGATTTTGGGTGAATGTTAGCCACCTACCTGATAGGATGACGATTTTGGGTGAATGTTAACCACCTACCTGATAGGATGACGATTTTGGGTGAATGTTAACCACCTACCTGATAGGATGACGATTTTGGGTGAATGTTAACCACCTACCTGATAGGATGACGATTTTGGGTGAATGTTAGCCACCTACCTGATAGGATGACGATTTTGGGTGAATGTTAGCCACCTACCTGATAGGATGACGATTTTGGGTGAATGTTAGCCACCTACCTGATAGGATGACGATTTTTGTTGAATGTTAACCACCTACCTGATAGGATGACGATTTTGGGTGAATGTTAGCCACCTACCTGATAGGATGACGATTTTGGGTGAATGTTAGCCACCTACCTGATAGGATGACGATTTTGGGTGAATGTTAGCCACCTACCTGATAGGATGACGATTTTGGGTGAATGTTAGCCACCTACCTGATAGGATGACGATTTTGGTTGAATGTTAGCCACCTACCTGATAGGATGACGATTTTGGTTGAATGTTAACCACCTACCTGATAGGATGACGATTTTGGGTGAATGTTAGCCACCTACCTGATAGGATGACGATTTTGGGTGAATGTTAGCCACCTACCTGATAGGATGACGATCTAAAGACCACATCAACTGCAGTCTGTAGTCCCTCCTTCACAGCAGTTTGTCTTTATGCCCCACATAACTGAGACAGGGCATGTGTGACAGGTGTTAACGCATGCCCTAACACCATTTGATCCACTGTGTTAACGCATGCCCTAACACCATTTGATCCACTGTGTTAACGCATGCCCTAACACCATTTGATCCACTGTGTTAACGCATGCCCTAACACCATTTGATCCATTGTGTTAACGCATGCCCTAACACCATTTGATCCACTGTGTTAACGCATGCCCTAACACCATTTGATCCACTGTGTTAACGCATGCCCTAACACCATTTGATCCACTGTGTTAACGCATGCCCTAACACCATTTGATCCACTGTGTTAACGCATGCCCTAACACCATTTGATCCACTGTGTTAACGCATGCCCTAACACCATTTGATCCACTGTGTTAATGCATGCCCTAACACCATTTGATCCACTGTGTTAACGCATGCCCTAACACCATTTGATCCACTGTGTTAATGCATGCCCTAACACCATTTGATCCACTGTGTTAACGCATGCCCTAACACCATTTGATCCACTGTGTTAACGCATGCCCTAACACCATTTGATCCACTGTGTTAACGCATGCCCTAACATCATTTGATCCACTGTGTTAATGCATGCCCTAACACCATTTGATCCACTGTGTTAACGCATGCCCTAACACCATTTGATCCACTGTGTTAACGCATGCCCTAACACCATTTGATCCACTGTGTTAACGCATGCCCTAACACCATTTGATCCACTGTGTCAGGTATATGACACCATTTGAGATGTAATTTACCAGTGTTGGCAATTTGCCCGCCTATAACAGTGTTGATGAAGGGTATGTTGTTATTTCTGTAATGCACTTGACCCTATCCACTGCAGTGTTGGATGGGCTCACGTGTTTAAGAAAATAGGGACTTACCAGGACTCGTGTAACTTAAGCTGTGAGACTACCATGTCGTTTGGATGCCAGTATTTGATGTCTTGGTTGTGCCTTGATAAATTATGAGTCTTGGTTGTGCCTTGATAAATCATGAGTCTTGGTTGTGCCTTGATAAATTATGAGTCTTGGTTGTGCCTTGATAAATTATGAGTCTTGGTTGTGCCTTGATAAATTATGAGTCTTGGTTGTGCCTTGATAAATTATGAGTCTTGGTTGTGCCTTGATAAATTATGAGTCTTGGTTGTGCCTTGATAAATCATGAGTCTTGGTTGTGCCTTGATAAATTATGAGTCTTGGTTGTGCCTTGATAAATCATGAGTCTTGGTTGTGCCTTGATAAATCATGAGTCTTGGTTGTTCCTTGATAAATCATGAGTCTTGGTTGTGCCTTGATAAATCATGAGTCTTGGTTGTGCCTTGATAAATTATGAGTCTTGGTTGTGCCTTGATAAATCATGAGTCTTGGTTGTGCCTTGATAAATTATGAGTCTTGGTTGTGCCTTGATAAATTATGAGTCTTGGTTGTGCCTTGATAAATCATGAGTCTTGGTTGTGCCTTGATAAATCATGAGTCTTGGTTGTGCCTTGATAAATCATGAGTCTTGGTTGTGCCTTGATAAATCATGAGTCTTGGTTGTGCCTTGATAAATTATGAGTCTTGGTTGTGCCTTGATAAATCATGAGTCTTGGTTGTGCCTTGATAAATTATGAGTCTTGGTTGTGCCTTGATAAATTATGAGTCTTGGTTGTGCCTTGATAAATTATGAGTCTTGGTTGTGCCTTGATAAATTATGAGTCTTGGTTGTGCCTTGATAAATTATGAGTCTTGGTTGTTCCTTGATAAATCATGAGTCTTGGTTGTGCCTTGATAAATCATGAGTCTTGGTTGTGCCTTGATAAATCATGAGTCTTGGTTGTGCCTTGATAAATCATGAGTCTTGGTTGTGCCTTGATAAATTATGAGTCTTGGTTGTGCCTTGATAAATTATGAGGATGTTCCAACTATTTTTCCTGACTTGAGTCATGTTAAATACCACTTTGTGAATACTGTGGACAGTTCGTTGCATACATTAGTCTACCTGGAGGGTATTCCAGGGATCAACGCCCCCACAGCCTGGTCCATGACCAGGCCTCCTGGTGGATCAGGACCTGATCAACTACGCTGTTACTGCTGGCCACACATAGTCCAATGTATGAACCACAGTCCGGCTGATCCGGCACTGACTTTGGGTATCTGTCCAGCTCTCTCTTGAAGACAACCAGAGGTCTATTGGTAATTCCCATTATGGCTGGTGGGAGGCTGTTGAACAGTCTTGGGCCCCAGACACTTACACTGTTTTCTCTTTGTGTACTAATGGCGCCCCTACTTTTCATCACGCATATGTTGCATCGCCTGCCAAGTCAAGTGCTTTCAAGCAGTCCCAGTAGTTGAGATGTTTGATGGAACGTATACGTGCAGTAAAGGATCTCTGTACACTCTCTAGATCTGCAATTTCACCTGCTTTGAATGGAGGTGTTAATGTACAGCAGTATTCCAGCCTAGAGAGAACAAGTGATTTGAAAAGGATCATCATTGGCTTGGCATCTCTTGTTTTGAAAGTTCTCATTATCCATCCTATCATTTTCCTAGCAGATGTGATAGTGACATTGTTGTGGTCCTTGAAGGTGAGATCCTCAGACATTACCACTCCCAGGTCCCTCACATTACTTTCCCGCTCTGTTGTGTGATTGGAGTTTGTAGTATACTCAGTCCTAGTTATTATCTCCTCCAGTTTTCCATAACGGAGTAGTTGGAATTTGTCCTCATTGAACATCATATTGTTCTCTGTTGCCCACTGGAAAACTTGGTTTCTGTCTTCTTGGTTTATATGTTCAGTGCACATGTTCAACACACACTGCACTCAACACCTTGTTTCAGTATTACTGGAGTGTTCTTGTTCACCAGATGAGCTCACGAGCATTTAATGTGTCTGTGGTTAATGTATCACAGCACGGTTAATGTACCACAGCACGGTTAATGTACCACAGCACGGTTAATGTACCACAGCACGGTTAATGTACCACAGCACGGTTAATGTACCACAGCACGGTTAATGTACCACAGCACAGTTAATGTACCACAGCACGGTTAATGTACCACAGCACGGTTAATGTACCACAGCACGGTTAATGTACCACAGCACGGTTAATGTACCACAGCACGGTTAATGTACCACAGCACGGTTAATGTACCACAGCACGGTTAATGTACCACAGCACGGTTAATGTACCACAGCACGGTTAATGTACCACAGCACGGTTAATGTACCACAGCACGGTTAATGTACCACAGCACAGTTAATGTACCACAGCACGGTTAATGTACCACAGCACGGTTAATGTACCACAGCACGGTTAATGTACCACAGCACGGTTAATGTACCACAGCACGGTTAATGTACCACAGCACGGTTAATGTACCACAGCACGGTTAATGTACCACAGCACAGTTAATGTACCACAGCACGGTTAATGTACCACAGCACGGTTAATGTACCACAGCACGGTTAATGTACCACAGCACGGTTAATGTACCACAGCACAGTTAATGTACCACAGCACGGTTAATGTACCACAGCACGGTTAATGTACCACAGCACGGTTAATGTACCACAGCACGGTTAATGTACCACAGCACGGTTAATGTACCACAGCACGGTTAATGTACCACAGCACGGTTAATGTACCACAGCACGGTTAATGTACCACAGCACGGTTAATGTACCACAGCACGGTTAATGTATCACAGCACGGTTAATGTACCACAGCACAGTTAATGTACCACAGCACGGTTAATGTACCACAGCACGGTTAATGTACCACAGCACGGTTAATGTACCACAGCACGGTTAATGTACCACAGCACGGTTAATGTACCACAGCACAGTTAATGTACCACAGCACGGTTAATGTACCACAGCACAGTTAATGTACCACAGCACGGTTAATGTACCACAGCACGGTTAATGTACCACAGCACGGTTAATGTACCACAGCACGGTTAATGTACCACAGCACGGTTAATGTACCACAGCACGGTTAATGTACCACAGCACGGTTAATGTACCACAGCACAGTTAATGTACCACAGCACGGTTAATGTACCACAGCACGGTTAATGTACCACAGCACGGTTAATGTATCACAGCACGGTTAATGTACCACAGCACGGTTAATGTACCACAGCACGGTTAATGTATCACAGCACGGTTAATGTACCACAGCACAGTTAATGTACCACAGCACGGTTAATGTACCACAGCACGGTTAATGTACCACAGCACAGTTAATGTACCACAGCACGGTTAATGTACCACAGCACAGTTAATGTACCACAGCACGGTTAATGTACCACAGCACGGTTAATGTACCACAGCACGGTTAATGTACCACAGCACGGTTAATGTACCACAGCACGGTTAATGTACCACAGCACGGTTAATGTACCACAGCACGAGGAATTACTGGCGGTGCCTCACTTGCCACAACACACAGTTATTATGGAGTCTTCTGACACAACATATGAGAGTTATTATGGAGTCTTCTGACACAACATATGAGAGTTATTATGGAGTCTTCTGACACAACATATGAGAGTTATTATGGAGTCTTCTGACACAACATATGAGAGTTATTATGGAGTCTTCTGACACAACATATGAGAGTTATTATGGAGTCTTCTGACACAACATATGAGAGTTATTATGGAGTCTTCTGACACAACATATGAGAGTTATTATGGAGTCTTCTGACACAACATATGAGAGTTATTATGGAGTCTTCTGACACAACATATGAGAGTTATTATGGAGTCTTCTAACAGAACATATGAGAGTTATTATGGACCCTACTAACACAACATATGAGAGTTATTATGGAGTCTTCTAACAGAGTTACTACCATGGGTTCCCATATATCAACAGTGTGAACGTGCCATGGGTTCCCATATATCAACAGTGTGAACGTGCCATGGGTTCCCATATATCAACAGTGTGAACGTACCATGGGTTCCCATATATCAACAGTGTGAACGTGCCATGGGTTCCCATATATCAACAGTGTGAACGTACCATGGGTTCCCATATATCAACAGTGTGAACGTGCCATGGGTTCCCATATATCAACAGTGTGAACGTACCATGGGTTCCCATATATCAACAGTGTGAACGTGCCATGGGTTCCCATATATCAACAGTGTGAACGTACCATGGGTTCCCATATATCAACAGTGTGAACGTGCCCTGGTACCTCTCTATAACTCTGTCTTCCACTCTCTTGCAACTATTGCTGCAAGACACTGTTGTGTTCTTTATTTATCCTGCTAGCTAACTTATGCACTGCCATGGGGTTTTACGTCTCGCTCGCCATGAGTTCGAACCCCACCCGTTCTGTGGTTTATTAGGCTAAAGACTTATTATTTTATCGAGAAAAGTGAGTTGTTTGGTGGGTCCTGATTAGCAGAAGGAAGGTGTTGTTGTGGCTGGATGTTACTGCCTGTCCCTCGTACTGGGGGAGAGAGAGGTCACCACCCCTCCCTCGTACTGGGGGAGAGACGGAGGGGTCACCCTTGTACTGGGGGAGAGAGAGGTCACCACCCCTCCCTCGTACTGGGGGAGAGACGGAGGGGTCACCCTTGTACTGGGGGAGAGAGAGGTCACCACCCCTCCCTCATACTGGGGGAGAGACGGAGGGGTCACCCTTGTACTGGGGGAGAGAGAGGTCACCAACCCTCCCTCGTACTGGGGGAGAGACGGAGGGCTCACCCTTGTACTGGGGGAGAGAGAGGTCACCACCCCTCCCTCGTACTGGGGGAGAGACGGAGGGGTCACCCTTGTACTGGGGGAGAGAGAGGTCACCACCCCTCCCTCGTACTGGGGGAGAGACGGAGGGGTCACCCTTGTACTGGGGGAGAGAGAGGTCACCACCCCTCCCTCATACTGGGGGAGAGACGGAGGGGTCACCCTTGTACTGGGGGAGAGAGAGGTCACCACCCCTCCCTCGTACTGGGGGAGAGAAGGAGGGGTCACCCTTGTACTGGGGGAGAGAGAGGTCACCACCCCTCCCTCGTACTGAGGAAGAGACGGAGGGGTCACCCTTGTACGGAGGGGTCACCCTTGTACTGGGGGAGAGAGAGGTCACCACCCCTCCCTCGTACTGGGGGAGAGAGAGGTCACCACCCCTCCCTCGTACTGGGGGAGAGAGAGGTCACCACCCCTCCCTCGTACTGGGGGAGAGACGGAGGGGTCACCCTTGTACTGGGGGAGAGACGGAGGGGTCACCCTTGTACTGGGGGAGAGAGAGGTCACCACCCCTCCCTCGTACTGAGGGAGAGACGGAGGGGTCACCCTTGTACTGGGGGAGAGACGGAGGGGTCACCCTTGTACTGGGGGAGAGAGAGGTCACCACCCCTCCCTCGTACTGAGGAAGAGACGGAGGGGTCACCCTTGTACTGGGGGAGAGACGGAGGGGTCACCCTTGTACTGGGGGAGAGAGAGGTCACCACCCCTCCCTCATACTGGGGGAGAGACGGAGGGGTCACCCTTGTACTGGGGGAGAAAGAGGTCACCACTCCTCCCTCGTACTGGGGGAGAGACGGAGGGGTCACCCTTGTACTGGGGGAGAGAGAGGTCACCACCCCTCCCTCATACTGGGGGAGAGACGGAGGGGTCACCCTTGTACTGGGGGAGAGAGAGGTCACCACCCCTCCCTCATACTGGGGGAGAGACGGAGGGGTCACCCTTGTACTGGGGGAGAGACGGAGGGGTCACCCTTGTACTGGGGGAGAGAGAGGTCACCACCCCTCCCTCATACTGGGGGAGAGACGGAGGGGTCACCCTTGTACTGGGGGAGAGAGAGGTCACCCTCCTCCCTCGTACTGGGGGAGAGACGGAGGGGTCACCCTTGTACTGGGGGAGAGAGAGGTCACCACCCCTCCCTCATACTGGGGGAGAGACGGAGGGGTCACCCTTGTACTGGGGGAGAGAGAGGTCACCACCCCTCCCTCGTACTGGGGGAGAGACGGAGGGGTCACCCTTGTACTGGGGGAGAGAGAGGTCACCACCCCTCCCTCGTACTGGGGGAGAGACGGAGGGGTCACCCTTGTACTGGGGGAGAGACGGAGGGGTCACCCTTGTACTGGGGGAGAGACGGAGGGGTCACCCTTGTACTGGGGGAGAGACGGAGGGGTCACCCTTGTACTGGCTGAGAGACGGAGGGGTCACACTTGTACTGGGGGAGAGACGGAGGGGTCACCCTTGTACTGGGGGAGAGAGAGGTCACCACCCCTCCCTCATACTGGGGGAGAGACGGAGGGGTCACCCTTGTACTGGGGGAGAGAGAGGTCACCACCCCTCCCTCATACTGGGGGAGAGACGGAGGGGTCACCCTTGTACTGGGGAAGAGAGAGGTCACCACCCCTCCCTCGTACTGGGGGAGAGACGGAGGGGTCACCCTTGTACTGGGGGAGAGAGAGGTCACCACCCCTCCCTCGTACTGGGGGAGAGAGAGGTCACCACCCCTCCCTCGTACTGGGGGAGAGAGAGGTCACCCCTCCCTCGTACTGGGGGAGAGACGGAGGGGTCACCCTTGTACTGGGGGAGAGACGGAGGGGTCACCCTTGTACTGGGGGAGAGACGGAGTGGTCACCCTTGTACTGGGGGAGAGACGGAGGGGTCACCCTTGTACTGGGGGAGAGACGGAGGGGTCACCCTTGTACCGGGGGAGAGAGAGGTCACCACCCCTCCCTCGTACTGGGGGAGAGACGGAGGGGTCACCCTTGTACTGGGGGAGAGACGGAGGGGTCACCCTTGTACTGGGGGAGAGACGGAGGGGTCACCCTTGTACTGGGGGAGAGACGGAGGGGTCACCCTTGTACTGGGGGAGAGACGGAGTGGTCACACTTGTACTGGGGGAGAGACGGAGGGGTCACCCTTGTACTGGGGGAGAGACGGAGGGGTCACCCTTGTACTGGGGGAGAGACGGAGGGGTCACCCTTGTACTGGGGGAGAGACGGAGTGCTCACACTTGTACTGGGGGAGAGACGGAGGGGTCACCCTTGTACTGGGGGAGAGACGGTGGGGTCACCCTTGTACTGGGGGAGAGACGGAGGGGTCACCCTTGTACTGGGGGAGAGACGGAGTGGTCACACTTGTACTGGGGGAGAGACGGAGGGGTCACCCTTGTACTGGGGGAGAGACGGAGGGGTCACCCTTGTACTGGGGGAGAGAGAGGTCACCACCCCTCCCTCGTACTGGGGGAGAGACGGAGGGGTCACCCTTGTACTGGGGGAGAGAGGAAGGGGTCACCACCCCCCTTGTAAGAATAATTTGTCTACAAGAGTGTTGCAGTAGACAGCAGCAGACAGCAGCAGACAGCAGCAGACAGCAGCAGACAGGACTCATCATAAAGTGAGGTGACCCTTGACACAGAGGTCATCTCTCCTCCACTAACATCTGTTGGTGGGACTACCACTGTTGCCTCCCTCTTACACCCAGGAAGTTGTGGCTGCCCTCCCTCTCTCGGGGTGATTGTTACCCTCCAGGCTGTTCTCTCCCTGCCAGGGTGATTGTTACCCTCCAGGCTGTTCTCTCCCTGCCAGGGTGATTGTTACCCTCCAGGCTGTTCTCTCCCTGCCAGGGTGATTGTTACCCTCCAGGCTGTTCTCTCCCTGCCAGGGTGATTGTTACCCTCCAGGCTGTTCTCTCCCTGCCAGGGTGATTGTTACCCTCCAGGCTGTTCTCTCCCTGCCAGGGTGATTGTTACCCTCCAGGCTGTTCTCTCCCTGCCAGGGTGATTGTTACCCTCCAGGCTGTTCTCTCCCTGCCAGGGTGATTGTTACCCTCCAGGCTGTTCTCTCCCTGCCAGGGTGATTGTTACCCTCCAGGCTGTTCTCTCCCTGCCAGGGTGATTGTTACCCTCCAGGCTGTTCTCTCCCTGCCAGGGTGATTGTTACCCTCCAGGCTGTTCTCTCCCTGCCAGGGTGATTGTTACCCTCCAGGCTGTTCTCTCCCTGCCAGGGTGATTGTTACCCTCCAGGCTGTTCTCTCCCTGCCAGGGTGATTGTTACCCTCCAGGCTGTTCTCTCCCTGCCAGGGTGATTGTTACCCTCCAGGCTGTTCTCTCCCTGCCAGGGTGATTGTTACCCTCCAGGCTGTTCTCTCCCTGCCAGGGTGATTGTTACCCTCCAGGCTGTTCTCTCCCTGCCAGGGTGATTGTTACCCTCCAGGCTGTTCTCTCCCTGCCAGGGTGATTGTTACCCTCCAGGCTGTTCTCTCCCTGCCAGGGTGATTGTTACCCTCCAGGCTGTTCTCTCCCTGCCAGGGTGATTGTTACCCTCCAGGCTGTTCTCTCCCTGCCAGGGTGATTGTTACCCTCCAGGCTGTTCTCTCCCTGCCAGGGTGATTGTTACCCTCCAGGCTGTTCTCTCCCTGCCAGGGTGATTGTTACCCTCCAGGCTGTTCTCTCCCTGCCAGGGTGATTGTTACCCTCCAGGCTGTTCTCTCCCTGCCAGGGTGATTGTTACCCTCCAGGCTGTTCTCTCCCTGCCAGGGTGATTGTTACCCTCCAGGCTGTTCTCTCCCTGCCAGGGTGATTGTTACCCTCCAGGCTGTTCTCTCCCTGCCAGGGTGATTGTTACCCTCCAGGCTGTTCTCTCCCTGCCAGGGTGATTGTTACCCTCCAGGCTGTTCTCTCCCTGCCAGGGTGATTGTTACCCTCCAGGCTGTTCTCTCCCTGCCAGGGTGATTGTTACCCTCCAGGCTGTTCTCTCCCTGCCAGGGTGATTGTTACCCTCCAGGCTGTTCTCTCCCTGCCAGGGTGATTGTTACCCTCCAGGCTGTTCTCTCCCTGCCAGGGTGATTGTTACCCTCCAGGCTGTTCTCTCCCTGCCAGGGTGATTGTTACCCTCCAGGCTGTTCTCTCCCTGCCAGGGTGATTGTTACCCTCCAGGCTGTTCTCTCCCTGCCAGGGTGATTGTTACCCTCCAGGCTGTTCTCTCCCTGCCAGGGTGATTGTTACCCTCCAGGCTGTTCTCTCCCTGCCAGGGTGATTGTTACCCTCCAGGCTGTTCTCTCCCTGCCAGGGTGATTGTTACCCTCCAGGCTGTTCTCTCCCTGCCAGGGTGATTGTTACCCTCCAGGCTGTTCTCTCCCTGCCAGGGTGATTGTTACCCTCCAGGCTGTTCTCTCCCTGCCAGGGTGATTGTTACCCTCCAGGCTGTTCTCTCCCTGCCAGGGTGATTGTTACCCTCCAGGCTGTTCTCTCCCTGCCAGGGTGATTGTTACCCTCCAGGGTGTTCTCTCCCTGCCAGGGTGTTCTCTCCCTGCCAGGGTGTTCTCTCCCTGCCAGGGTGTTCTCTCCCTCCCAGGGTGTTCTCTCCCTGCCAGGGTGTTCTCTCCCTGCCAGGGTGTTCTCTCCCTAGATGGATAAATAACACTCAATACTTGTTATTTTGGCTTAAATAGCAACGTTCTTCTTGCCGAATAAGACAAGCGAAAATTTGTGTATGTAATAATTTCCCAAAAATCATTATAAACAAGTACATGTACAAGGTATACCAGTACATGTACAAGGTATACCAGTACATGTACAAGGTATACCAGTACATGTACAAAGTATACAAGTACATGTACAAGGTATACCAGTACATGTACAAGGTATACCAGTACATGTACAAGGTATACCAGTACATGTACAAGGTATACCAGTACATGTACAAGGTATACCAGTACATGTACAAGGTATACCAGTACATGTACAAGGTATACAAGTACATGTACAAGGTATACCAGTACATATACAAGGTATACCAGTACATGTACAAGGTATACAAGTACATGTACAAGGTATACCAGTACATGTACAAGGTATACCAGTACATGTACAAGGTATACCAGTACATGTACAAGGTATACAAGTACATGTACAAGGTATACAAGTACATGTACAAGGTATACCAGTACATGTACAAGGTATACCAGCACATGTACAAGGTATACAAGTACATGTACAAGGTATACAAGTACATGTACAAGGTATACAAGTACATGTACAAGGTAAACAAGTACATGTAAATGGTATACAAGTACATATAGAAGGTATACCAGTACATGTACAGGGTATACAAGAACATGTACAAGGTATACCAGTACATGTACAAGGTATAAAGGAACATGTACAAGCTTAACAAGTACATGTGCAAGGTATACCAGTACATGTACAAGGTATACAGTACATGTACAAGGTATACCAGCACATGTACAAGGTATACCAGTACATGTACAAGGTATACAGATCATAGCTGACATCAGTGACATACTACTATATAGAAAATCCCTTGTTATGCTGAGCATTTCCCGCAAATTAGGTCAGTTTTGTCCCAGGATGCCACCCACACCAGTCCACTAACACCCAGGATGACACCCACACCAGTCCACTAACACCCAGGATGCCACCCACACCAGTCCACTAACACCCAGGATGCCACCCACACCAGTCCACTAACACCCAGGATGCCACCCACACCAGTCCACTAACACCCAGGATGCCACCCACACCAGTCCACTAACACCCAGGATGCCACCCACACCAGTCCACTAACACCCAGGATGCCACCCACACCAGTCCACTAACACCCAGGATGCCACCCACACCAGTCCACTAACACCCAGGATGCCACCCACACCAGTCCACTAACACCCAGGATGTCACCCACACCAGTCCACTAACACCCAGGATGCCACCCACACCAGTCCACTAACACCCAGGATGCCACCCACACCAGTCCACTAACACCCAGGATGCCACCCACACCAGTCCACTAACACCCAGGATGCCACCCACACCAGTCCACTAACACCCAGGATGCCACCCACACCAGTCCACTAACACCCAGGATGCCACCCACACCAGTCCACTAACACCCAGGATGCCACCCACACCAGTCCACTAACACCCAGGATGCAACCCACAACAGTCCACTAACACCCAGGATGCCACCCACACCAGTCCACTAACACCCAGGATGCCACCCACACCAGTCCACTAACACCCAGGATGCCACCCACACCAGTCCACTAACACCCAGGATGCCACCCACACCAGTCCAGTAACACCCAGGATGCCACCCACACCAGTCCACTAACACCCAGGTACCTACTTTCTGCTAGTTGAACAGTGACAGCAGGTGTAAGGTGACTAACACCCTAGTACCTACTTACTGATAGGTGAAGATGGACATGTGTCTTAGAGAGACAAATCCTAATGTTCCCACCCGTACCTGGGATCGAACCACGCACCTCAGTGTGAGAGGCGAGAGCGTTGTCTACTACGCCTCGGTAATGTAGGTCTACTCGGTGTGTATGAGTCGATGAACTGCTGAAGGCCTCACAAAGTTGAGGTCTAGCTCTGGGCCCCGTGCAGTAGCAGGTGAGAACACAAATGTTTGTGTGTGTCTAATCCCCTAATTGTACTCACATGTTTGTGTTTGCAGGGGTCGATTCACAGCTCCTGGCCCCGTCTCTTCGCTGGTCGCTGCTAGGTCACTCCCTGCTCCATGAGCTTTATCATACCTCGTCTTAAAACTATGTATGGATCCTGCTTCCACTATATCACTCTCCAGACTGAATAAGTAATTCCTAACATCCCTGTAACTCGTCTGAGTCTTCAACTTTCATTTGTGACCCCTTGTTGCTGTGTCCCATTGTTGCTGTGCCCCCTTGTTGCTGTGTCCCCTTGTTGCTGTGTCCCCTTGTTGCTGTGTCCCATTGTTGCTGTGCCCCCTTGTTGCTGTGTCCCCTTGTTGCTGTGTCCCCTTGTTGTTGTGTCCCCTTGTTGCTGTGTCCCCTTGTTGCTGTGCCCCCTTGTTGCTGTGACCCCTTGTTGCTGTGGCCCCTTGTTGCTGTGTCCCCTTGTTGCTGTGTCCCCTTGTTGCTGTGTCCCCTTGTTGCTGTGTCCCCTTGTTGCTGTGTCCCACTGTTGCTATGTCCCCTTGTTGTTGTGCCCTCTTGTCGCTGTGTTCCCTTCTTGCTGTGTTCCCTTGTTACTGTGTCCCCTTGTTGCTGTGTCCCCTTGTTGCTGTGTCCCCTTGTTGCTGTGTCCCCTTGTTGCTGTGTCCCCTTGTGTCCCCTTGTTGCTGTGTCCCCTTGTTGATGTGTCCCCTTGTTGCTGTGACCCCTTGTTGCTGTGACCCCTTGTTGTGTCCCCTTGTTGCTGTGACCCCTTGTTGCTGTGTCCCCTTGTTGTTGTGTCCCCTTGTTGCTGTGTCCCCTTGTTGCTGTGTCCCCTTGTTGCTGTGTCCCCTTGTTGCTGTGTCCCATTGTTGCTGTGTCCCCTTGTTGCTGTGACCCCTTGTTGCTGTGACCCCTTGTTGCTGTGTCCCCTTGTTGCTGTGTCCCCTTGTTGCTGTGTCCCATTGTTGCTGTGACCCCTTGTTGTTGTGTCCCATTGTTGCTGTGTGCCATTGTTGCTGTGTTCCATTGTTGCTGTGTACTATTGTTGCTGTGTCCCCTTGTTGCTGTGACCCCTTGTTGATGTGTCCCCTTTTTGCTGTGTCCCCTTGTTGCTGTGTCCCCTTTTTGTTGTGTCCCCTTGTTGCTGTGTCCCCTTGTTTCTGTGTCCCCTTGTTGCTATGTCCCCTTGTTGCTGTGACCCCTTGTTGCTGTGTCCCCTTGTTGCTGTGTCCCCTTGTTGTGTCCCCTTGTTGCTGTGTCCCCTTGTTGCTGTGTCCCCTTGTTGCTGTGTCCCCTTGTTGTGTCCCCTTGTTGCTGTGTCCCCTTGTTGCTGTGTCCCCTTGTTGCTGTGTCCCCTTGTTGTGACCCCTTGTTGCTGTGTCCCCTTGTTGCTGTGTCCCCTTGTTGCTGTGTCCCCTTGTTGCTGTGTCCCCTTGTTGCTGTGTCCCCTTGTTGATGTGTCCCCTTGTTGCTGTGTCCCCTTGTTGCTGTGTCCCCTTGTTGATGTGTCCCCTTGTTGCTGTGACCCCTTGTTGATGTGTCCCCTTGTTGCTGTGTCACCTTGCTGCTGTGTCCCCTTAATGCTGTGTCCCCTTGTTGCTGTGTCCCTTTGTTGTTGTGTCCCCTTGTTGCTGTGTCCAATTGTTGACGTGTCCCCTTGTTGCTGTGTCCCCTTGCTGCTGTGTCCCCTTAATGCTGTGTCCCCTTGTTGCCAGATCCCCTTGTTGATATGTCCCCTTGTTGCTGTGTCCCCTTGTTGGTGGGTCACCTTGTTGTTGTGTCCCCTTGTTGCTGTGTCCCCTTGTTGGTGGGTCCCCTTGTTGTGTCCACTTGTTGGTGGGTCCCCTTGTTGCTGTGTCCCCTTGTTGATGTGTTCCCTTGTTGCTGGGTCCCCTTGTTGCTGGGACCCCTTGTTGATGTGTCCCCTAGTTACTGTGTCCCCTTGCTGCTGTGTCCCCTTGTTGCTGTGTCCCCTTGTTGATGTGTCCCCTTGTTGCTGTGACCCCTTGTTGATGTGTCCCCTTGTTGCTGTGTCCCCTTGCTGCTGTGTCCCCTTAATGCTGTGTCCCCTTGTTGCTGTGTCCCCTTAATGCTGTGTCCCCTTGTTGCTGTGTCTCCTTGTTGATGTGTCCCCTTGTTGCTGTGTCCCCTTGTTGCTGGGACCCCTTGTTGATGTGTACCCTTGTTGCTGTGTCCCCTTGTTGTTTACCCTTGTTGCTGGGTCCCCTTGTTGATATGTCCCCTTGTTGTTTTCCCTTGTTGCTATGTCCCCTTGTTGCTGTGACCCCTTGTTGATGTGTCCCCTTGTTGCTGTGTCCCCTTGCTGCTGTGTCCCCTTGTTGCTGTGTCCCCTTGTTGATGTGTCCCCTTGTTGCTGTGACCCCTTGTTGATGTGTCCCCTTGTTGCTGTGTCCCCTTGCTGCTGTGTCCCCTTAATGCTGTGTCCCCTTGTTGATGTGCCCCCTTGTTGATGTGTCCCCTTGTTGCTGTGTCCCCTTGTTGGTGGGTCCCCTTGTTGCTGTGTCCCCTTGTTGATGTGTCCCCTTGTTGCTGTGTCCCCTTTTTGGTGGGTCCCCTTGTTGATGTGTCCCCTTGTTGTTGTGTCCCCTTGTTGGTGGGTCCCCTTGTTGCTGTGTCCCCTTGTTGGCGGGTCCCCTTGTTGCTGTGTCTCCTTGTTGCTGTGTCCCCTTAATGCTGTGCCCCGTTGTTGCTGTGTCCCTTTGTTGCTGTGTCCCCTTGTTGCTGTGTCCCCTTGTTGGTGGGTTTCCTTGTTGCTGTGTCCCCTTGTTGATGTGTCCCCTTGTTGCTGTGTCCCCTTGTTGGTGGGTTTCCTTGTTGCTGTGTCCCCTTGTTGATGTGTCCCCTTGTTGCTGTGTCCCCTTGTTGCTGTGTCCCCTTGTTGCTGTGTCCCCTTGTTGATGTGTCCCCTTGTTGCTGTGTCCCCTTGTTGATGTGTCCCCTTGTTGCTGTGTCCCCTTGTTGCTGTGTCCCCTTGTTGCTGTGTCCCCTTGTTGATGTGTCCCCTTGTTGCTGTGTCCCCTTGTTGCTGTGTCCCCTTGGTGGTGGGTCCCCTTGTTGCTGTGTCCCCTTGTTGATGTGTCCCCTTGTTGATGTGTCCCCTTGTTGCTGTGTCCCCTTTTTGGTGGGTCCCCTTGTTGATGTGTCCCCTTGTTGCTGTGACCCCTTGTTGATGTGTCCCCTTGTTGCTGTGTCCCCTTGCTGCTGTGTCCCCTTAATGCTGTGTCCCCTTGTTGATGTGTCCCCTTGTTGATGTGTCCCCTTGGGGCTGTGTCCCCTTGTTGGTGGGTCCCCTTGTTGCTGTGTCCCCTTGTTGATGTGTCCCCTTGTTGATGTGTCCCCTTGTTGCTGTGTCCCCTTTTTGGTGGGTCCCCTTGTTGATGTGTCCCCTTGTTGTTGTGTCCCCTTGTTGGTGGGTCCCCTTGTTGCTGTGTCCCCTTGTTGGCGGGTCCCCTTGTTGCTGTGTCTCCTTGTTGCTGTGTCCCCTTAATGCTGTGCCCCGTTGTTGCTGTGTCCCCTTGTTGCTGTGTCCCCTTGTTGGTGGGTTTCCTTGTTGCTGTGTCCCCTTGTTGATGTGTCCCCTTGTTGCTGTGTCCCCTTTTTGGTGGGTCCCCTTGTTGTTGTGTCCCCTTGTTGGTGGGTCCCCTTGTTGATGTGTCCCCTTGTTGGTGGGTCCCCTTGTAGCTGTGTCCCCTTGTTGCTGTGTCCCCTTGTTGGTGGGTCCCCTTGTTGCTGTGTCCCCTTGTTGGCGGGTCCCCTTGTTGCTGTGTCTCCTTGTTGCTGTGTCCCCTTGTTGCTGTGTCCCCTTAATGCTGTGCCCCGTTGTTGCTGTGTCCCCTTGTTGCTGTGTCCCCTTGTTACTGTGTCCCCTTGTTGCTGTGTCCCCTTGTTGCTGTGTCCCCTTGTTGCTGTGTCCCCTTGTTACTGTGTCCCCTTGTTGCTGTGTCCCCTTGTAGCTGTGTCCCCTTGTTGCAGTGTCCCCTTGTTGGTGGGTCCCCTTGTTGCTGTGTCCCATTGTTGCTGTGTCCCCTTGTTGGTGGGTCCCCTTGTTGATGTGTCCCCTTGTTGCTGTGTCCCCTTGTTGCTGTGTCCCCTTGTTGCTGTGTCCCCTTGTAGCTGTGTCCCCTTGTTGCTGTGTCCCCTTTTTGGTGGGTCCCCTTGTTGATGTGTCCCCTTGTTGTTGTGTCCCCTTGTTGCTGTGTCCCCTTGTTGCTGTGTTCCCTTGTTACTGTGTCCCCTTGTTGCTGTGTCCCCTTGTTGTGTCCCTTGTTGCTGTGTCCCCTTGTTGCTGTGTTCCCTTGTTACTGTGTCCCCTTGTTGCTGTGTCCCCTTGTTGCTGTGTCCCCTTGTTGCTGTGTCCCCTTGTTACTGTGTCCCCTTGTTGCTGTGTTCCCTTGTTACTGTGTCCCCTTGTTGCTGTGTCCCCTTGTTGCTGTGTCCCCTTGTTGCTGTGTCCCCTTGTTGCTGTGTCCCCTTGTTGCTGTGTCCCCTTGTTGCTGTGTTCCCTTGTTACTGTGTCCCCTTGTTACTGTGTCCCCTTGTTACTGTATCCCCTTGTTGCTGTGTCCCCTTGTTACTGTGTCCCCTTCTTACTGTGTCCCCTTGTTGTTGTGTCCCTTTGTTACTGTGTCCCCTTGTTGTTGTGTCCCCTTGTTGCTGTGTCCCCTTAATGCTGTGTCCCCTTGTTGCTGTGTCCCCTTGTTGCTGAGTCCCCTTGTTGCTGTGTCCCCTTGTTGCTGTGTCCCCTTGTTGCTGTGTCCCCTTGTTACTGTGTCCCCTTGTTGATGTGTCCCCTTGTTACTGTGTCCCCTTGTTACTGTGTCTCCTTGTTGGTGTGTCCCCTTGTTGCTGTGTCCCCTTGTTGTTATGTTCTTTTGTTGCTGTGTCCCCTTGTTGCTGTGTCCCCTTGTTGCTGTGTCCCCTTGTTGCTGTGTCCCCTTGTTACTGTGTCCCCTTGTTACTGTGTCCCCTTGTTGTTGTGTCCCCTTGTTGTGTCCCCTTGTTGTTGTGTCCCCTTGTTACTGTGTCCTCTTGTTACTGTGTCCCCTTGTTACTGTGTCCCCTTGTTACTGTGTCCCTTTGTTGTTGTATCCCCTTGTTCCTGTGTCCCCTTGTTGTTGTGTCCCCTTGTTACTGTGTCCCATCTCTGGAACATCCTGTCTCTGTCCACCTTGTCAATTCCTCTCAGTCTTTTATATGTCGTTATCATATCTCCCCTATCTCTCCTGTCCTCCAGTGTCGTCAGGTTGATTTCCCTTAACTTTTCCTCGTAGGACATAACTCTTAGCTCTGGGACTAGTCTTGTTGCAAACCTTTGCACTTTCTCTAATTTCCTGAGGTATTTGGCCAGGTGTGGGTTCTAAACTAGGGTGTACTCGCCTATTTGCGGCTGCAGGGGTTGAATCACAGCTCCTGCTGTGGTCACCAACATATAATAACTGTCATAACTGACACCCGTATGAACCACACACGAAAGATTTAGGTAATATATATATATATATATATATATATATATATATATATATATATATATATATATATATATATATATATATATGTATATTACCATATACTGCTATATTAGACCATCATAGTACTAACGAAGAGAAGACCAGGAGCTGTGACTCGCCCCCAGCAACCACATATAGGTGACTACATCGTAATGGAGTGTACCTGGCGACCGTAAATAGTCGAATTATGGTAATTTGTCTGGTGATGCTGACTTTTAACGAGGGTTTAATGACAGAAGCTGCTTATTAAGCTTACGACGCGGGTAAGCTTTCAGTCACGTGACCGAAGGACCACTGAGAGAGTGGTCCGGTAATCAGGACCAATGTGAGAGTCGTCCTGTAACCAGGGCCACTGAGAGTAGTCCTGTAACCTGGACCACTGAGAGTGGTCCTGTAACCTGGACCACTGAGAGTAGTCCTGTAACCAGGACCACTGAGAGTAGTCCTGTAACCTGGACCACTGAGAGTGGTCCTGTAACCTGGACCACTGAGAGTAGTCCTGTAACCTGGACCACTGAGAGTGGTCCTGTAACCAGGACCACTGAGAGTGGTCCTGTAACCTGGACCACTGAGAGTGGTCCTGTAACCTGAACCACTGAGAGTGGTCCTGTAACCTGGACCACTGAGAGTGGTCCTGTAACCTGGACCACTGAGAGTGGTCCTGTAACCTGGACCACTGAGAGTGGTCCTGTAACCAGGACCACTGAGAGTGATCCTGTAACCTGGACCACTGAGAGTGGTCCTGTAACCTGGACCACGGTACGAGTGTTTCCTTAAGACACCTGCTGTCACTGTTCACCTAGCAGTAAATAGGTACTTGGGTGTTAGTGGACTGGTGTGGGTGGCATCCTGGGTGTTAGTGGACTGGTGTGGGTGGCATCCTTGGTGTTAGTGGACTGGTGTGGGTGGCATCCTGGGTGTTAGTGGACTGGTGTGGGTGGCATCCTGGGTGTTAGTGGACTGGTGTGGGTGGCATCCTGGGTGTTAGTGGACTGGTGTGGGTGGCATCCTGGGTGTTAGTGGACTGGTGTGGGTGGCATCCTGGGTGTTAGTGGACTGGTGTGGGTGGCATCCTGGGTGTTAGTGGACTGGTGTGGGTGGCATCCTGGGTGTTAGTGGACTGGTGTGGGTGGCATCCTGGGTGTTAGTGGACTGGTGTGGGTGGCATCCTGGGTGTTAGTGGACTGGTGTGGGTGGCATCCTGGGTGTTAGTGGACTGGTGTGGGTGGCATCCTGGGTGTTAGTGGACTTGTGTGGGTGGCATCCTGGGTGTTAGTGGACTGGTGTGGGTGGCATCCTGGGTGTTAGTGGACTGGTGTGGGTGGCATCCTGGGTGTTAGTGGACTGGTGTGGGTGGCATCCTGGGTGTTAGTGGACTGGTGTGGGTGGCATCCTGAGTGTTAGTGGACTGGTGTGGGTGGCATCCTGGGTGTTAGTGGACTGGTGTGGTTGGCATCCTGGGTGTTAGTGGACTGGTGTGGGTGGCATCCTGGGTGTTAGTGGACTGGTGTGGGTGGCATCCTGGGTGTTAGTGGACTGGTGTGGGTGGCATCCTGGGTGTTAGTGGACTGGTGTGTGTGGCATCCTGGGTGTTAGTGGACTGGTGTGGGTGGCATCCTGGGTGTTAGTGGACTGGTGTGTGTGGCATCCTGGGTGTTAGTGGACTGGTGTGGGTGGCTTCCTGTGTGTTAGTGGACTGGTGTGGGTGGCATCCTTAGTGTTAGTGGACTGGTCTGTGTGGCATCCTGGGTGTTAGTGGACTGGTGTGGGTGGCATCCTGGGTGTTAGTGGACTGGTGTGGGTGGCATCCTGGGTGTTAGTGGAATGGTGTGGGTGGCATCCTGGGTGTTAGTGGACTGGTGTGCGTGGCATCCTGGGTGTCAGTGGACTGGTGTGGGTGGCATCCTGGGTGTTAGTGGACTGGTGTGGGTGGCATCCTGGGTGTTAGTGGACTGGTGTGGGTGGCATCCTGGGTGTTAGTGGACTGGTGTGGGTGGCATCCTGGGTGTTAGTGGACTGGTGTGGGTGGCATCCTGGGTGTTAGTGGACTGGTGTGGGTGGCATCCTCGGTGTTAGTGGCCTGGTGTGGGTGTCATCCTGGGTGTTAGTGGACTGGTGTGCGTGGCATCCTGGGTGTTAGTGGACTGGTGTGGGTAGCATCCTGGGTGTTAGTGGAGTGGTGTGCGTGGCATCCTGGGTGTTAGTGGACTGGTGTGGGTGGCATCCTGGGTGTTAGTGGACTGGTGTGGGTGGCATCCTGGGTGTTAGTGGACTGGTGTGGGTGGCATCCTGGGACAAAACTGACATAATTTGCGGGAAATGCTCAGCATAACAAGCAACTTTCTATATAGTAGTATGTCACTGATGTCAGCTATGATCTGTATACCTTGTACATGTACTGGTATACCATGTACATGTACTTGTATACCTTGTACATGTACTTGTATACCTTGTACATGTACTGGTATACCTTGTACATGTACTGGTATACCTTGTACATGTACTTGTATACCTTGTACATGTACTGGTATACCTTGTACATGTACTGGTATACCTTGTACATGTACTGGTATACCTTGTACATGTACTTGTATACCTTGTACATGTACTGGTATACCTTGTACACGTACTGGTATACCTTGTACATGTACTTGTATACCTTGTACATGTACTGGTATACCTTGTACATGTACTGGTATACCTTGTACATGTACTGGTATACCTTGTACATGTACTGGTATACCTTGTACATGTATACCTTGTACATGTACTTGTATACCTTGTACATGTACTTGTATACCTTGTACATGTACTGGTATACCTTGTGCATGTACTTGTATACCTTGTATATGTACTGGTATACCTTGTACACGTACTGGTATACCTTGTACACGTACTGGTATACCTTGTACATGTACTTGTATACCTTGTACATGTACTTGTATACCTTGTACATGTACTGGTATACCTTGTACATGTACTGGTATACCTTGTACATGTACTGGTATACCTTGTACACGTACTGGTATACCTTGTACACGTACTGGTATACCTTGTACACGTACTGGTATACCTTGTACATGTACTTGTATACCTTGTACATGTACTGGTATACCTTGTACATGTACTTGTATACCTTGTACATGTACTGGTATACCTTGTACATGTACTTGTATACCTTGTACATGTACTGGTATACCTTGTACATGTATACCTTGTACATGTACTTGTATACCTTGTACATGTACTTGTATACCTTGTATATGTACTGGTATACCTTGTACATGTACTAGTATACCTTGTACATGTACTGGTATACCTTGTACATGTACTTGTATACCTTGTACATGTACTTGTATACCTTGTACATGTACTTGTATACCTTGTACATGTACTTGTATACCTTGTACATGTACTGGTATACCTTGTACATGTACTGGTATACCTTGTACATGTACTGGTATACCTTGTACACGTACTGGTATACCTTGTACACGTACTGGTATACCTTGTACACGTACTGGTATACCTTGTACATGTACTTGTATACCTTGTACATGTACTGGTATACCTTGTACATGTACTTGTATACCTTGTACATGTACTGGTATACCTTGTACATGTACTTGTATACCTTGTACATGTACTGGTATACCTTGTACATGTATACCTTGTACATGTACTTGTATACCTTGTACATGTACTTGTATACCTTGTATATGTACTGGTATACCTTGTACATGTACTAGTATACCTTGTACATGTACTGGTATACCTTGTACATGTACTTGTATACCTTGTACATGTACTTGTATACCTTGTACATGTACTGGTATACCTTGTACATGTACTTGTATACCTTGTATATGTACTGGTATACCTTGTACATGTACTAGTATACCTTGTACATGTACTGGTATACCTTGTACATGTACTTGTATACCTTGTACATGTACTTGTATACCTTGTACATGTACTGGTATGCCTTGTACATGTACTGGTATACCTTGTACATGTACTTGTATACCTTGTACATGTACCAGTATACCTTGTACATGTATACCTTGTACATGTACTTGTATACCTTGTACATGTACTGGTATACCTTGTACATGTACTGGTATACCTTGTACATGTACTTGTATACCTTGTATATGTACTGGTATACCTTGTACATGTACTGGTATACCTTGTACATGTACTTGTATACCTTGTATATGTACTGGTATACCTTGTACATGTACTGGTATACCTTGTACATGTACTGGTATATCTTGTACATGTACTTGTATACCTTGTACATGTACTTGTATACCTTGTACATGTACTGGTATGCCTTGTACATGTACTGGTATACCTTGTACATGTACTGGTATACCTTGTACATGTACTTGTATACCTTGTACATGTACTGCTATACCTTGTACATGTACTTGTATACCTTGTACATGTACTTGTATACCTTGTACATGTACCTGTATACCTTGTACATGTACTGGTATACCTTGTACATGTACTGGTATACCTTGTACATGTACTGGTATACCTTGTACATGTACTTGTATACCTTCTACATGTACTTGTATACCTTGTACATGTACTTGTATACCTTGTACATGTACTGGTATACCTTGTACATGTACTTGTATACCTTGTACATGTACTTGTATACCTTGTACATGTACTGGTATACCTTGTACATGTACTTGTATACCTTGTACATGTACTTGTATACCTTGTACATGTACTGGTATACCTTGTACATGTACTTGTATACCTTGTACATGTACTTGTATACCTTGTACGTGTACTTGTATACCTTGTACATGTACTTGTATACCTTGTACTTGTTTACCTGGAGTTTACCTGGAGAGAGTTCCGGGGGTCAACGCCCCCGCGGCCCGGTCTGTGACCAGGCCTCCTGGTGGATCAGAGCCTGATCAAGCAGGCTGTTGCTGCTGGCTGCACGCAAACCAATGTACGAGCCACATCCCGGCTGGTCAGGAACTGACTTTAGGTGCTTGTCCAGTGCCAGCTTGAAGACTGCCAGGGGTCTGTTGGTAATCCCCCTTATGTATGCTGGGAGGCAGTTGAACAGTCTCGGGCCCCTGACACTTATTGTATGGTCGCTTAACGTGCTAGTGACACCCCTGCTTTTCATTGGGGGGATGTTGCATCGTCTGCCAAGTCTTTTGCTTTCGTAGTGAGTGATTTTCGTGTGCAAGTTCGGTACTAGTCCCTCTAGGATTTTCCAGGTGTATATAATCATGTATCTCTCCCTCCTGCGTTCCAGAGAATACAGGTTTAGGAACCTCAAGCGCTCCCAGTAATTGAGGTGTTTTATCTCCGTTATGCGCACTGTGAAGGTTCTCTGTACATTTTCTAGGTCAGCAATTTCACCTGCCTTGAAAGGTGCTGTTAGTGTGCAGCAATATTCCAGCCTAGATAGAACAAGTGACCTGAAGAGTGTCATTATGGGCTTGGCCTCCCTAGTTTTGAAGGTTCTCATTATCCATCCTGTCATTTTTCTAGCAGATGCGATTGATACAATGTTATGGTCCTTGAAGGTGAGATCCTCCGACATGATCACTCCCACGTCTTTGACGTTGGTGTTTCGCTCTATTTTGTGGCCAGAATTTGTTTTGTACTCTGATGAAGATTTAATTTCCTCGTGTTTACCATATCTGAGTAATTGAAATTTCTCATCGTTGAACTTCATATTGTTTTCTGCAGCCCACTGAAAGATTTGGTTGATGTCCGCCTGGAGCCTTGCAGTGTCTGCAATGGAAGACACTGTCATGCAGATTTGGGTGTTATCTGTAAAGGAAGACACGGTGCTGTGGCTGACATCCTTGTCTATGTCGGATATGAGGATGAGGAACAAGATGGGAGCGAGTACTGTGCCTTGTGGAACAGAGCTTTTCACCGTAGCTGCCTCAGACTTTACTCTGTTGACGACTACTCTCTGCATACTAATGTCTTTCATTTGTACTTATGAAGATTTTATTACTTATAAACTACATTATCTGTGTACTGCATAAAATATATACAAAGACTGAATTTGAATTTGATTTAGTAATTGTGAAATTTTGTCTGCAGACCAGATGTGCACCGTGGGGAGGCTGGTGCCATGCTCAGAACACAGCAGCAGCAGCAGTCACCACAGAGCAGCACCAGCAGCAGTAGCAGCAGAGACCTCACCTCATACACCCAGCAGCAGTCACCACAGAGCAGCAGCAGTAGCAGCAGCAGCAGTAGTAGGGATCTGACGCCATACACTCAGCAGCAGCTGGTTAAGACGCCAGCCAGGGAGGTGGGAAGTGCGTCCAGCACAGCACTCAAGACGCCGCCTACACGAGACCAACCCCAGGTAACAACCATTATAATAATAATAATAATAATAATAATAATAATAATAATCTTTATTACTACAAATACATAAGATAAGATAAGATTTCGTTCGGATTTTTAACCCCGGAGGGTTAGCCACCCAGGATAACCCAAGAAAGTCAGTGCGTCATCGAGGACTGTCTAACTTATTTCCATTGTGGTCCTTAATCTTGTCCCCCAGGATGCGACCCACACCAGTCGACTAACACCCAGGTACCTATTTGTTGCTAGGTGAACAGGACAACAGGTGTAAGGAAACGTGTCGAAATGTTTCCACCCGCCGGGAATCGAACCCGGGCCCTCCGTGTGTGAAGCGGGAGCTTTAGCCACCAGGCCACCGGGCCACCAGGCCACCGGGCCACCGGGCCACCGGGCCACCGGGCCACCGGCCCACCGGGCCTGACATTAATAATAATTATAATCTTTATTTCTACCAGTACTTGATACAACTTATACAGACCATAGCTGACACCTATGACATATTATATAGAAAGTTCCTGGTTATGTAGAGCATTTCTGGCAACTTAGGTTTTGCCTCCAGGATGTCGCCCACACCAGTCCACTAACACTCAGGTACCTACTTACTGCATTAAGTAGGTGCCTGGGTGTTAGTTACCTTACACCTGCTGTCACTGTTCACCTAGCAGTAAGTAGGTACCTGGGTGTTAGTGGATTGGTGTGGGTGGCATCTTGGGGGACAAGATTGAAGGACAAGACTCACGAAATCGTAATGACACGATTGCAAACAAACCATACCACGGACGGGGATAGAACCCATGATCTGGGAAAGTGGGGAGATGGATCTTCAACTTCCTAACCACTCGAACACAAAGAGTAGTGGTCAACAGAGTTCAATCAGCCGCTGCCATAGTGAAGAGCTCTGTTCCACAAGGCACAGTACTCGCCCCCAACTTATTCCTTATCCTCATATCAGACATAGACAGAGATATACACCACAGCGCCGTATCATCCTTTGCGGATGATACTAGGATCTGCATGAGGCTGTCATCTGCTGAGGACGCGGTTAACCTCCAAGAAGATATAAACAAAGTTTTCCAGTGGGCAACGGTAAACAATATGATGTTCAATGAGGACAAATTCCAACTACTCCGTTATGGAAAACTGGAGGAGATAATAACTAGAACAGAGTATACTACTGACTCCGGCCATACAATAGAGCGGAAAAATAATGTAAGGGACCTGGGAGTAGTAATGTCTGAGGATCTCACTTTCAAGGATCACAACAGTGCCACGATCGCACGTGCAAAGAAAATGATAGGATGGATAATGAGAACTTTCAAAACGAGAGATGCCAAGCCCATGATGATCCTTTTCAAATCACTTGTTCTTTCTAGGCTGGGATAACCCTGGTAGGTTTAGCGCTTCCTTTTGATTATAATAATAATAATAATAATAATCTTTAGGCCGGAATACTACTGTACATTAGCATCTCCATTCAAGGCAGGTGAAAATGCAGATCTAGAGAGTGTACAGAGATCCTTTACTGCACGTATAAGTTCTGTCAAGCACCTTAACTACTGGGAACACTTGGAAGCACTTAACTTGTATTCACTGGAGAACAGGCGAGAGAGATACATCATAATCTACACCTGGAAATCCTAGAAGGAATGGTCTCTAATCTGCACACAGAAATTACTCCCTACGGAGGCAAAAGCTTTGGCAGGCAGTGCAAAATACCCCCAGTGAAAAGTAGGGGCGCCATTGGTATACTAAGAAAAAAAAACAGTAAGTGTCTGGGGCCCAAGACTATTCAACAGCCTCCCACCAGCCATAAGGAGAATTACCAATAGACCCCTGGCAGCCTTGAAGAGGGAGCTGGATACTTAAAGTCGGTGGTGCCGGATCAGCCGGGCTGTGGTTCGAATGTTGGACTACGTGCGGTCAGCAGTAACAGCCTAGTTGATCATGCCTTGATCAACTGGGAGGCCTGGTCATGGACTGGGTCGCAGGGGCATTGATCCCCGGATACCCTCCAGGTAGACTCCCTACCCTGGGTTATCTTGGGTGGCGCTCGATGTATGCACAAGACTTATTCCTCTAAGAAAAAGGAGGAGTAGATGTAAAATAGAAAGAGACAGGCGCTCCCTTTACAGGCGACGGAAAAGAATAACAGAGCGGCTAAAAGAGGTCAATATATCTGAAATGCGTAGGGAGACACTGGTCAGAGAAATAGCAAACATCGAACTTAAGCTAAAGGAATCTTATAGGAGTCAGGAATCGCGGGAAGAACTAAAAACCATAAATGAAATCGAAAGAAACCCAAAGTATTTCTTCTCCTATGCCAAATCAAAGTCGAGAACAACGTCCAGTATTGGGCCCCTACTTAAACAAGATGGGTCCTACACAGATGACAGCAAGGAAATGAGTGAGCTACTCAAGTCCCAATATGACTCAGTTTTTAGCAAGCCGCTAACCAGACTGAGAGTCGAAGATCAAAATGAATTTTTTATGAGAGAGCCACAAAATTTGGTTAACACAAGCCTATCCGATGTTATCCTGACGCCAAATGACTTCGAACAGGTGATAAATGACATGCCCATGCACTCTGCCCCAGGGCCAGACTCATGGAACTCTGTGTTCATCAAGAACTGCAAGAAGCCCCTATCACGAGCCTTTTCCATCCTATGGAGAGGGAGCATGGACACGGGGGTCGTCCCACAGTTACTAAAAACAACAGACATAGCCCCACTCCACAAAGGGGGCAGTAAAGCAACAGCAAAGAACTACTGACCGATAGCACTAACATCCCATATCATTAAAATCTTTGAAAGGGTCCTAAGAAGCAAGATCACCACCCATCTAGATACCCATCAGTTACACAACCCAGGGCAACATGGGTTTAGAACAGGTCGCTCCTGTCTGTCTCAACTATTGGATCACTACGACAAGGTCCTAAATGCACTAGAAGACAAAAAGAATGCAGATGTAATATATACAGACTTTGCAAAAGCCTTCGACAAGTGTGACCATGGCATAATAGCGCACAAAATGCGTGCTAAAGGAATAACAGGAAAAGTCGGCCGATGGATCTATAATTTCCTCACTAACAGAACACAGAGAGTAGTCGTCAACAGAGTAAAGTCCGAGGCAGCTACGGTGAAAAGCTCTATTCCACAAGGCACAGTACTCGCTCCCATCTTGTTCCTCATCCTCATATCCGACATAGACAAGGATGTCAGCCACAGCACCGTGTCTTCCTTTACACATAACACCCGAATCTGCATGACAGTGTCTTCCATTGCAGACACTGCAAGGCTCCAGGCGGACATCAACCAAATCTTTCAGTGGGCTGCAGAAAACAATATGAAGTTCAACGATGAGAAATTTCAATTACTCAGATATGGTAAACACGAGGAAATTAAATCTTCATCAGAGTACAAAACAAATTCTGGCCACAAAATAGAGCGAAACACCAACGTCAAAGACCTGGGAGTGATCATGTCGGAGGATCTCACCTTCAAGGACCATAACATTGTATCAATCGCATCTGCTAGAAAAATGACAGGATGGATAATGAGAACCTTCAAAACTAGGGAGGCCAAGCCCATAATGACACTCTTCAGGTCAATTGTTCTATCTAGGCTGGAATATTGCTGCACACTAACAGCACCTTTCAAGGCAGGTGAAATTGCTGACCTAGAAAATGTACAGAGAACCTTCACGGCGCGCATAACGGAGATAAAACACCTCAATTACTGGGAGCGCTTGAGGTTCCTAAACCTGTATTCCCTGGAACGCAGGCGGGAGAGATACATGATTATATACACCTGGAAAATCCTAGAGGGACTAGTACCGAACTTGCACACGAAAATCACTCACTACGAAAGCAAAAGACTTGGCAGACGATGCACCATCCCCCCAATGAAAAGCAGGGGTGTCACTAGCACGTTAAGAAACTATACAGTAAGTGTCAGGGGCCCAAGACTGTTCAACTGCCTCCCAGCATACATAAGGGGGATTACCAACAGACCCCTGGCAGTCTTCAAGCTGGTACTGGACAAGCACCTAAAGTCGGTTCCTGACCAGCCGGGCTGTGGCTCGTACGTTGGTTTGCGTGCAGCCAGCAGCAACAGCCTGGTTGATCAGGCTCTGATCCACCAGGAGGCCTGGTCACAGACCGGGCCGCGGGGGCGTTGACCCCCGGAACTCTCTCCAGGTAAACTCCAGGTCCAGGTAAACCCTGGGTGGGTAACCCTCTCTACCCCAGGTTATCCTGGGTGGCAAACCTTCCCTACTCTGGGTTATCCTGGGTGGATAACCCCCTACCCCAGGTAATCCTGGGTGACAAACCTTCCCTACTCTGGGTTACCCTGGGTGGCTAGCCCTCTCTACCCCAGGTTATCCTGGGTGACAAACCTTTCCTACTCTGGGTTATCCTGGGTGGATAACCCTCTCTACCCCAGGTTATCCTGGGTGACAAACCTTCCCTACTCTGGGTTATCCTGGGTGGATAACCCTCTCTACTCCAGGTTATCCTGGGTGGATAACGCTCAGGAGTAAAAAATGGCAACAAAATCCTATCTTGTTTAGCATAATGCAGTAAATTCTCTGACATATTACCATCACCGTCCTTTGATCTTTGTAATATATTAAATTGCATGACTGTGTCTTATAACACAACTGTCTCGCAGAAATCATATTAAAATTATAAACTCAGTAGTGTTAGGCGTGAAAAAATATTTTAGTTAGCCATGCAAAATGTGGGACAGCTCCATTTTCTTTAGAGCGACTTTTAACATACGAACATAAGAATAATTTGAGCATACATACAGAGGTACAAAAAATTACAGATAAGAGCAGCATGCCAAAGCCATTTATATGCATAGCATTACGGGCTGGCTTAAAATTAACTAAGCAATGATGAAATCAGTGATAATACATTATTGTAAACAGATTACTATAAAGCACAAGTGAGTATTACAAAGACAGGTCATATGGTTGCTTGCATTGCCGTACATTCAGTCGTATGGAGTATTCTGTTAGGTAGAGTAGAGTCTGAGCTTGCTACCATCTGCAGCTCATAAGACTGCCATCCCCACGAGCCCCTTTGAGGCGGGGTAGATGGCAGACCAGAGGCCTAGCTTCTCCCTACGAGCCCCGTGGGGGCGGGGAATGTGGCTAGGCCTGGGAACACTTGGTCCCAAAGATGAGGAGGTACTTGTACCTCCTCCCATGGGAGACTTTAGTCTCGAGACACTCCCCAGATAGGGAGCCAAGGCCGGGTCACCACTACTTGGAAAAGACCCGGGCCGGGAGAATACCGTCGAATAAAAAAAAAATAGAATGGAGTATTCTGTTAGGTAGTGTATTTAAAAAATAATAAAGTTAGATTGGGTCCTAGGTTTAACATTTATGTGATATAATTGTGAGAAACATTTAGGATATACAATTTATAAGGTTCAGTTATTCAGTATTTATTTGGTTTTGAGTGAGTAAGTGATCTTTGAGAAGAGACTTGAATTTATAAGATAAGATAAGATTTCGTTCGGATTTTTAACCCCGGAGGGTTAGCCACCCAGGATAACCCAAGAAAGTCAGTGCGTCATCGAGGACTGTCTAACTTATTTCCATTGTGGTCCTTAATCTTGTCCCCCAGGATGCCACCCACACCAGTCGACTAACACCCAGGTACCTATTTGCTGCTAGGTGAACAGGACATCAGGTGTAAGGAAACGTGTCGAATGTTTCCACCCGCCGGGAATCGAACCCGGGCGGGAGCTTTAGCCACCAGGCCACCGGGCCACAGGTAATGAATTCCAGATTTTAGGGCCTTTTATGTGCATTGAGTTTTTGCATAGCGTGAGATGGACACGAGGAACATCAAAGAGTGATCTGTGCCTTGTGTTATGGTCATGTGTTCTGTTGAGGTTGGCAAGGAGATGTTTGAGGGGAGGGTTAATATCAGAGTTAAGTGTTCTATGTATGTAATAGGTGCAGTAATAAGTATGGATGCTTTGTATGGTGAGTAGGTTTAGTGTATTGAATATTGGTGGAGTGTGCTGCCTGTAGTGAGAATTTGTTATCATTCTAACTGGAGAGTTTACCTGGAGAGAGTTTCGGGGGTCAACGCCCCCGCGGCCCGGTCTGTGACCAGGCCTCCTGGTGGATCAGCGCCTGATCAACCAGGCTGTTGCTGCTGGCTGCACGCAAACCAACGTACGAGCCACAGCCCGGCTGATCAGGAACTGCAGCCTTTTGTTGGGTAATTAGTGGTCTGAGATGGTTAGTTGTTGTTGAGCCCCATGTACAAATTCCATAGGTGAGATAGGGGTAAATAAGAGAGTGATATAGGGCCAGGAGGGCTGACTGTGGAACATAGTACCGTATCTTCCATAGTATGCCTACAGTCTTGGAAATTTTCTTAGAAATTTGTTGTATATGTGTTTGAAATTTGAGTCTATTATCAAGGTGGATTCCTAAGAATTTTCCCTCTGTTACATAGATTATCATGCATAACAGCATATGTGTAGACAACATATAACCCAAAAAAGTTAGAAAAAGTGACTTATTTTAATTCTGGTCCATTAATTGTCTTGTGATTTACGAGACATTTGCGTTAATAGAGGAACGTTGGTACAGACCATAATGGATCTGTCTCACTGACATTATGGGATAATCTTACTTAAATTTGTGTGGCTGTAACATGTGTGACTAACATGTGTGGCTGTAACATGTGTGACTAACATGTGTGGCTGTAACATCTGCCTCTACCTATGACATACCTGTGACTGGTTTCAAGGGCTTGTTTATCTTACCATCCCGACCTTTGGTCAGGCTTCCTTCTTGAGATGGATTGTTTTTCCGGCAGGGTGACCCAGGCTAGGAGCCAGGGGTGACGTGGCAAGCTGGGGTGACCCAGGCTAGAAGCCAGGGGTGACGTGGCTAGCTGGGGTGACCCAGGCTAGAAGCCAGGGGTGACGTGGCTAGCTGGGGTGACCCAGGCTAGGAGCCAGGGGTGACGTGGCAAGCTGGGGTGACCCAGGCTAGGAGCCAGGGGTGACGTGGCAAGCTGGGGTGACCCAGGCTAGGAGCCAGGGGTGACGTGGCTAGCTGGGGTGACCCAGGCTAGGAGCCAGGGGTGACGTGGCTAACTGGGGTGACCCAGGCTAGGAGCCAGGGGTGACGTGGCTAGCTGGGGTGACCCAGGCTAGGAGCCAGGGGTGACGTGGCAAGCTGGGGTGACCCAGGCTAGGAGCCAGGGGTGACGTGGCAAGCTGGGGTGACCCAGGCTAGGAGCCAGGGGTGACGTGGCTAGCTGGGGTGACCCAGGCTAGAAGCCAGGGGTGACGTGGCTAGCTGGGGTGACCCAGGCTAGGAGCCAGGGGTGACCTGGCTAGCTGGGGTGACCCAGGCTAGAAGCCAGGGGTGACGTGGCTAGCTGGGGTGACCCAGGCTAGGAGCCAGGGGTGACCTGGCTAGCTGGGGTGACCCAGGCTAGGGGCCAGGGGTGACCTGGCTAGCTGGGGTGACCCAGGGGTGACCTGGCAAGCTGGGGTGACCCAGGCTAGGAGCCAGGGGTGACGTGGCTAGCTGGGGTGACCCAGGCTAGGAGCCAGGGGTGACGTGGCTAGATGGGGTGACCCAGGCTAGGAGCCAGGGGTGACGTGGCTAGCTGGGGTGACCCAGGCTAGGAGCCAGGGGTGACGTGGCAAGCTGGGGTGACCCAGGCTAGGAGCCAGGGGTGACGTGGCAAGCTGGGGTGACCCAGGCTAGGAGCCAGGGGTGACGTGGCTAGCTGGGGTGTCCCAGGCTAGGAGCCAGGGGTAACGTGGCAAGCTGGGGTGACCCAGGCTAGGAGCCAGGGGTGACGTGGCAAGCTGGGGTGACCCAGGCTAGGAGCCAGGGGTGACGTGGCTAGCTGGGGTGACCCAGGCTAGGAGCCAGGGGTGACCTGGCTAGCTGGGATGACTCAAGCTAGGAGCCAGGGGTAACCTGGCTAGCTGGGATGACCCAGGCTAGGAGCCAGGGGTACCTGGCTAGCTGGGGTGACCCAGGCTAGGAGCCAGGGGTGACCTGGCTAGCTGGGATGACTCAAGCTAGGAGCCAAGGGTAACCTGGCTAGCTGGGATGACCCAGGCTAGGAGCCAGGGGTACCTGGTTAGCTGGGATGACTCAAGCTAGGAGCCAGGGGTAACCTGGCTAGCTGGGATGACTCAAGCTAGGAGCCAGGGGTAACCTGGCTAGCTGGGATGACCCAGGCTAGGAGCCAGGGGTGACCTGGCTAGCTGGGATGACTCAGGCTAGGAGCCAGGGGTAACCTGGCTAGCTGGGATGACCCAGGCTAGGAGCCAGGGGTACCTGGCTAGCTGAGATGACTCAAGCTAGGAGCCAAGGGTAACCTGGCTAGCTGGGATGACCCAGGCTAGGAGCCAGGGGTATCTGGCTAGCTGGGATGACTCATGCTAGGAGCCAGGGGTAACCTGGCTAGTTGGGATGACCCAGGCTAGGAGCCAGGGGTACCTGGCTAGCTGGGATGACTCAAACTAGGAGCCAGGGGTGACCTGGCTAGCTGGGATGACCCAGGCTAGGAGCCAGGGGTATCTGGCTAGCTGGGATGACCCAGGCTAGGAGCCAGGGGTACCTGGCTAGCTGGGGTGACCCAGGCTGGGAGCCAGGGACTGGCAAGCTGGGGTGACCCAGGCTAGGAGCCAGGGGTGACGTGGCAAGCTGTGACCCAGGCTAGGAGCCAGGGGTGACGTGGCTAGCTGGGGTGACCCAGGCTAGGAGCCAGGGGTGTGGATGACCCAGGCTAGGAGCCAGGGGTGACGTGGTTAGCTGGGGTGACCCAGGCTCGGAGCCATGGGTATCTGGCTAGCTGGGATGACCCAGGCTAGGAGCCAGGGGTGACCTGGCTAGCTGGGATGACTCAAGCTAGGAGCCAGGGGTAACCTGGCTAGCTGGGATGACCCAGGCTAGGAGCCAGGGGTACCTGGCTAGCTGAGATGACTCAAGCTAGGAGCCAGGGGTATCTGGCTAGCTAGGATGACTCAAGCTAGGAGCCAGGGGTAACCTGGCTAGTTGGGATGACCCAGGCTAGGAGCCAGGGGTACCTGGCTAGCTGGGATGACTCAAGCTAGGAGCCAGGGGTAACCTGGCTAGTTGGGATGACCCAGGCTAGGAGCCAGGGGTACCTGGCTAGCTGGGATGACTCAAACTAGGAGCCAGAGGTAACCTGGCTAGCTGGGATGACCCAGGCTAGGAGCCATGGGTATCTGGCTAGCTGGGGTGACCCAGGCTAGGAGCTAGGGGTAACCTGGCTAGCTGGGATGACCCAGGCTAGGAGCCAGGGGTGACGTGGCTAGCTGGGGTGACCCAGGCTAGGAGCCAGGGGTGACGTGGCTAGCTGGGGTGACCCAGGCTAGGAGCCAGGGGTGACGTGGCTAGCTGGGGTGACCCAGGCTAGGAGCCAGGGGTGACGTGGCAAGCTGGGGTGACCCAGGCTAGGAGCCAGGGGTGACGGGGCAAGCTGGGGTGACCCAGGCTAGGAGCCAGGGGTGACGTGGCTAGCTGGGGTGACCCAGGCTAGGAGCCAGGGGTGACGTGGCTAGCTGGGGTGACCCAGGCTAGGAGCCAGGGGTGACGTGGCAAGCTGGGGTGACCCAGGCTAGGAGCCAGGGGTGACGTGGCAAGCTGGGGTGACCCAGGCTAGGAGCCAGGGGTGACGTGGCTAGCTGGGGTGACCCAGGCTAGGAGCCAGGGGTGACGTGGCTAGCTGGGGTGACCCAGGCTAGGAGCCAGGGGTGACGTGGCTAGCTGGGGTGACCCAGGCTAGGAGCCAGGGGTGACGTGGCTAGCTGGGGTGACCCAGGCTAGGAGCCAGGGGTGACGTGGCTAGCTGGGGTGACCCAGGCTAGGAGCCAGGGGTGACGTGGCTAGCTGGGGTGACCCAGGCTAGGAGCCAGGGGTGACGTGGCAAGCTGGGGTGACCAAGGCTAGGAGCCAGGGGTGACGTGGCTAGCTGGGGTGACCCAGGCTAGGAGCCAGGGGTGACGTGGCTAGCTGGGGTGACCCAGGCTAGGAGCCAGGGGTGACGTGGCAAGCTGGGGTGACCCAGGCTAGGAGCCAGGGGTGACGTGGCTAGCTGGGGTGACCCAGGCTAGGAGCCAGGGGTGACGTGGCTAGCTGGGGTGACCCAGGCTAGGAGCCAGGGGTGACGTGGCTAGCTGGGGTGACCCAGGCTAGGAGCCAGGGGTGACCTGGCAAGCTGGGGTGACCCAGGCTAGGAGTCAGGGGTGACGTTGCTAGCTGGGGTGACCCAGGCTAGGAGCCAGGGGTGACGTGGCTAGCTGGGGTGACCCAGGCTAGGAGCCAGGGGTGACGTTGCTAGCTGGGGTGACCCAGGCTAGGAGCCAGGGGTGACCTGGCTAGCTGGGATGACTCAAGCTAGGAGCCAGGGGTAACCTGGCTAGCTGGGATGACCCAGGCTAGGAGCCAGGGGTATCTGGCTAGCTGGGGTGACCCAGGCTAGGAGCCAGGGGTGACCTGGCTAGCTGGGATGACTCAAGCTAGGAGCCAAGGGTAACCTGGCTAGCTGGGATGACCCAGGCTAGGAGCCAGGGGTACCTGGTTAGCTGGGATGACTCAAGCTAGGAGCCAGGTGTAACCTGGCTAGCTGGGATGACTCAAGCTAGGAGCCAGGGGTAACCTGGCTAGCTGGGATGACTCAAGCTAGGAGCCAGGGGTAACCTGGCTAGCTGGGATGACCCAGGCTAGGAGCCAGGGGTGACCTGGCTAGCTAGGATGACTCAAGCTAGGAGCCAGGGGTAACCTGGCTAGCTGGGATGACCCAGGCTAGGAGCCAGGGATACCTGGCTAGCTGAGATGACTCAAGCTAGGAGCCAGGGGTAACCTGGCTAGCTGGGATGACCCAGGCTAGGAGCCAGGGGTATCTGGCTAGCTGGGATGACTCAAGCTAGGAGCCAGGGGTAACCTGGCTAGTTGGGATGACCCAGGCTAGGAGCCAGGGGTACCTGGCTAGCTGGGATGACTCAAACTAGGAGCCAGGGGTGACCTGGCTAGCTGGTATGACCCAGGCTAGGAGCCAGGGGTATCTGGCTAGCTGGGATGACCCAGGCTAGGAGCCAGGGGTACCTGGCTAGCTGGGGTGACCCAGGCTGGGAGCCAGGGATGACGTGGCAAGCTGGGGTGACCCAGGCTAGGAGCCAGGGGTGACGTGGCAAGCTGGGGTGACCCAGGCTAGGAGCCAGGGGTGACGTGGCTAGCTGGGGTGACCCAGGCTAGGAGCCAGGGGTAACGTGGCAAGCTGGGGTGACCCAGGCTAGGAGCCAGGGGTGACGTGGTTAGCTGGGGTGACCCAGGCTCGGAGCCATGGGTATCTGGCTAGCTGGGATGACCCAGGCTAGGAGCCAGGGGTGACCTGGCTAGCTGGGATGACTCAAGCTAGGAGCCAGGGGTAACCTGGCTAGCTGGGATGACCCAGGCTAGGAGCCAGGGGTACCTGGCTAGCTGAGATGACTCAAGCTAGGAGCCAGGGGTAACCTGGCTAGCTGGGATGACCCAGGCTAGGAGCCAGGGGTATCTGGCTAGCTAGGATGACTCAAGCTAGGAGCCAGGGGTAACCTGGCTAGTTGGGATGACCCAGGCTAGGAGCCAGGGGTACCTGGCTAGCTGGGATGACTCAAGCTAGGAGCCAGGGGTAACCTGGCTAGTTGGGATGACCCAGGCTAGGAGCCAGGGGTACCTGGCTAGCTGGGATGACTCAAACTAGGAGCCAGAGGTAACCTGGCTAGCTGGGATGACCCAGGCTAGGAGCCATGGGTATCTGGCTAGCTGGGGTGACCCAGGCTAGGAGCCAGGGGTAACCTGGCTAGCTGGGATGACCCAGGCTAGGAGCCAGGGGTACCTGGCTAGCTTGGATGACCCAGGCTAGGAGCCAGGGGTACCTGGCTAGCTGGGATGACCCAGGCTAGGAGCTAGGGGTACCTGGCTAGCTGGGATGACCCAGGCTAGGAGCCAGGGGTACCTGGCTAGCTGGGATGACTCAAGCTAGGAGCCAGGGGTAACCTGGCTAGCTGGGATGACCCACGCTAGGAGCCAGGGGTAACCTGGCTAGCTGGGATGACCCAGGCTAGGAGCCAGGGGTAACCTGGCTAGCTGGGATGACCCAGGCTAGGAGCCAGGGGTATCTGGCTAGCTGGGGTGACCCAGGCTAGGAGCCAGGGGTACCTGGCTAGCTGGGATGACTCAAGCTAGGAGCCAGGGGTAACCTGGCTAGCTGGGATGACCCAGGCTAGGAGCCAGGGGTACCTGGCTAGCTGGGATGACTCAAGCTAGGAGCCAGGGGTAACCTGGCTAGCTGGGATGACCCAGGCTAGGAGCCAGGGGTACCTGGCTAGCTGGGGTGACCCAGGCTAGGAGCCAGGGGTAACCTGGCTAGCTGGGATGACCCAGGCTAGGAGCCAAGGGTACCTGGCTAGCTGGGATGACCCAGACTAGGAACCAGGGGTACCTGGCTAGCTGGGATGACCCAGGCTAGGAGCCAGGGGTACCTGGCTAACTGGGATGACCCAGGCTAGGTGCCAGGGGTACCTGGCTAGCTGGGATGACTCAAGCTAGGAGCCAGGGGTAACCTGGCTTGCTGGGGTGACCCAGGCTCTGAACCATGGGTATCTGGCTAGCTGGGATGACCCAGGCTAGGAGCCAGGGGTACCTGGCTAGCTGGGATGACTCCAGCTAGGAGCCAGGGGTAACCTGGCTAGCTGGGATGACCCAGGCTAGGAGCCAGGGGTACCTGGCTAGCTGGGATGACCCAGGCTAGGAGCCAGGGGTACCTGGCTAGCTGGGATGACCCAGGCTAGGAGCCAGGGGTACCTGGCTAGCTGGGATGACCCAGGCTAGGAGCCAGGGGTACCTGGCTAGCTGGGATGACCCAGGCTAGGAGCCAGGGGTACCTGGCTAGCTGGGATGACTCAAGCTAGGAGCCAGGGGTAACCTGGCTTGCTGGGGTGACCCAGGCTCGGAGCCATGGGTATCTGGCTAGCTGGGATGACCCAGGCTAGGAGCCAGGGGTGCCTGGCTAGCTGGGATGATTCAAGCTAGGAGCCAGGGGTAACCTGGCTAGCTGGGATGACCCAGGCTAGGAGCCAGGGGTACCTGGCTAGCTGGGATGACCCAGGCTAGGAGCCAGGGGTACCTGGCTAGCTGGGATGACCCAGGCTAGGAGCCAGGGGTACCTGGCTAGCTGGGATGACCCAGGCTAGGAGCCAGGGGTACCTGGCTAGCTGGGATGACCCAGGCTAGGAGCCAGGGGTACCTGGCTAGCTGGGATGACTCAAGCTAGGAGCCAGGGGTAACCTGGCTTGCTGGGGTGACCCAGGCTCGGAGCCATGGGTATCTGGCTAGCTGGGATGACCCAGGCTAGGAGCCAGGGGTGCCTGGCTAGCTGGGATGATTCAAGCTAGGAGCCAGGGGTAACCTGGCTAGCTGGGATGACCCAGGCTAGGAGCCAGGGGTACCTGGCTAGCTGAGATGACCCAGGCTAGGAGCCAGGGGTACCTGTCTAGCTGGGATGACCCAGGCTAGGAGCCAGGGGTACCTGGCTAGCTGGGATGACTCAAGCTAGGAGCCAGGGGTAACCTGGCTTGCTGGGGTGACCCAGGCTCGGAGCCATGGGTATCTGGCTAGCTGGGATGATCCAGGCTAGGAGCCAGGGGTACCTGGCTAGCTGGGATGACCCAGGCTAGGAGCCAGGGGTACCTGGCTAGCTGGGATGACTCAAGCTAGGAGCCAGGGGTAACCTGGCTAGCTGGGATGACCCAGGCTAGGAGCCAGGGGTACCTGGCTAGCTGGGATGACTCACGCTAGGATCCAGGGGTACCTGGCTAGCTGGGATGACCCAGGCTAGGAGCCAGGGGTACCTGGCTAGCTGGGGTGACCCAGGCTAGGAGCCAGGGGTACTTGGCTAGCTGGGATGACCCAGGCTAGGACTCATGGGTAACCTGACTAGCTGGGGTGACCCAGGCTAGGAACCAGGGGTAACCTGGCTAGCTGGTGTGACCCAAGCTAGGACTCATGGGTAACCTGGCTAGCTGGGGTGACCCAGGCTGGGAGCCAGGAGTGACCTGGCTAGCTGGGGTGACCCAGGCTAGGACTCATGGGTAACCTGGCTAGCTGGGGTGACCCAGGCTAGGAACCAGGGGTAACCTGGCTAGCTGGGGTGACCCAGGCTTATAACCAGGGGTAACCTGGCTAGCTGGGGTGACCCAGCCTAGGAACCAGGGGAACCCTGGCTAGCTGGGGTGACCCAGGCTAGGAACCAGGGGTAACCTGGCTAGCTGGGGTAACCCAGGCTAGGACTCATGGGTAACCTGGCTAGCTGGGGTGACCCAGGCTTGGAACCAGGGGTAACCTGGCTAGCTGGGGTGACCCAGGCTTGGAACCAGGGGTAACCTGGCTAGCTGGGGTGACCCAGGCTAGGAACCAGGGGTAACCTGGCTAGCTGGGGTGACCCAGGCTTGGAACCAGGGGTAACCTGGCTAGCTGGGGTGACCCAGGCTTGGAACCAGGGGTAAGCTGGCTAGCTGGGGTGACCCAGGCTAGGAACCAGGGGTAACATGGCTGGCTGGGGTGACCCAGGCTTGGAACCAGGGGTAACCTGGCTAGCTGGGGTGACCCAGGCTTGGAACCAGGGGTAACCTGGCTAGCTGGGGTGACCCAGGCTAGGAACCAGGGGTAACCTGGCTAGCTGGGGTGACCCAGGCTAGGAACCAGGGGTAACCTGGCTAGCTGGGGTGACCCAGGCTAGGAACCAGGGGTAACCTGGCTAGCTGGGGTGACCTAGGCTAGGACTCATGGGTAACCTGGCTAGCTGGGGTGACCCAAGCTAGGACTCATGGGTAACCTGGCTAGCTGGGGTGACCCAGGCTAGGAACCAGGGGTAACCTGGCTAGCTGGGGTGACCCAAGCTAGGAACCAGGTGTAACCTGGCTAGCTGGGGTGACCCAGGCTAGGAACCAGGGGTAACCTGGCTAGCTGGGGTGACCCAGGCTAGGAACCAGGGGTAACCTGGCTAGCTGGGGTGACCCAGGCTAGGAACCAGGGGTAACCTGGCTAGCTGGGGTGACCTAGGCTAGGACTCATGGGTAACCTGGCTAGCTGGGGTGACCCAAGCTAGGACTCATGGGTAACCTGGCTAGCTGGGGTGACCCAGGCTAGGAACCAGGGGTAACCTGGCTAGCTGGGGTGACCCAAGCTAGGAACCAGGGGTAACCTGGCTAGCTGGGGTGACCCAGGCTAGGAACCAGGGGTAACCTGGCTAGCTGGGGTGACCCAGGCTAGGAACCAGGGGTAACCTGGCTAGCTGGGGTGACCTAGGCTAGGACTCATGGGTAACCTGGCTAGCTGGGGTGACCCAGGCTAGGAACCAGGGGTAACCTGGCTAGCTGGGGTGACCCAGGCTAGGAACCAGGGGTAACCTGGCTAGCTGGGGTGACCCAGGCTAGGAACCAGGGGTAACCTGGCTAGCTGGGATGACCCAGGCTAGGAGCCAGGGGTACCTGGCTAGCTGGGGTGACCCAGGCTAGGAGCCAGGGGTAACCTGGCTAGCTGGGATGACCCAGGCTAGGAACCAGGGGTATCTGGCTAGCTGGGGTGACCCAGGCTAGGAGCCAGGGGTGACCTGGCTAGCTGGGATGACTCAAGCTAGGAGCCAGGGGTAACCTGGCTAGCTGGGATGACCCAGGCTAGGAGCCAGGGGTACCTGGCTAGCTGGGATGACTCAAGCTAGGAGCCAGGGGTAACCTGGCTAGCTGGGATGACCCAGGCTAGGAGCCAGGGGTACCTGGCTAGCTGGGGTGACCCAGGCTAGGAGCCAGGGGTAACCTGGCTAGCTGGGATGACCCAGGCTAGGAGCCAGGGGTACCTGGCTAGCTGGGATGACCCAGGCTAGGAATCAGGGGTACCTGGCTAGTTGGGATCACCCAGGCTAGGAGCCAGGGGTACCTGGCTAGCTGGGATGACCCAGGCTAGTAGCCAGGGGTACCTGGCTAGCTGGGATGATTCAAGCTAGGAGCCAGGGGTAACCTGGCTTGCTGGGGTGACCCAGGCTCTGAACCATGGGTATCTGGCTAGCTGGGATGACCCAGGCTAGGAGCCAGGGTTACCTGGCTAGCTGGGATGACTCCAGCTAGGAGCCAGGGGTAACCTGGCTAGCTGGGATGACCCAGGCTAGGAGTCAGGGGTACCTGGCTAGCTGGGATGACCCAGGCTAGGAGCCAGGGGTACCTGGCTAGCTGGGATGACCCAGGCTAGGAGCCAGGGGTACCTGGCTAGCTGGGATGACCCAGGCTAGGAGCCAGGGGTACCTGGCTAGCTGGGATGACCCAGGCTAGGAGCCAGGGGTACCTGGCTAGCTGGGATGACTCAAGCTAGGAGCCAGGGGTAACCTGGCTTGCTGGGGTGACCCAGGCTCGGAGCCATGGGTATCTGGCTAGCTGGGATGACCCAGGCTAGGAGCCAGGGGTGCCTGGCTAGCTGGGATGATTCAAGCTAGGAGCCAGGGGTAACCTGGCTAGCTGGGATGACCCAGGCTAGGAGCCAGGGGTACCTGGCTAGCTGGGATGACCCAGGCTAGGAGCCAGGGGTACCTGGCTAGCTGGGATGACCCAGGCTAGGAGCCAGGGGTACCTGGCTAGCTGGGATGACCCAGGCTAGGAGCCAGGGGTACCTGGCTAGCTGGGATGACCCAGGCTAGGAGCCAGGGGTACCTGGCTAGCTGGGATGACTCAAGCTAGGAGCCAGGGGTAACCTGGCTTGCTGGGGTGACCCAGGCTCGGAGCCATGGGTATCTGGCTAGCTGGGATGACCCAGGCTAGGAGCCAGGGGTGCCTGGCTAGCTGGGATGATTCAAGCTAGGAGCCAGGGGTAACCTGGCTAGCTGGGATGACCCAGGCTAGGAGCCAGGGGTACCTGGCTAGCTGAGATGACCCAGGCTAGGAGCCAGGGGTACCTGTCTAGCTGGGATGACCCAGGCTAGGAGCCAGGGGTACCTGGCTAGCTGGGATGACTCAAGCTAGGAGCCAGGGGTAACCTGGCTTGCTGGGGTGACCCAGGCTCGGAGCCATGGGTATCTGGCTAGCTGGGATGATCCAGGCTAGGAGCCAGGGGTACCTGGCTAGCTGGGATGACCCAGGCTAGGAGCCAGGGGTACCTGGCTAGCTGGGATGACTCAAGCTAGGAGCCAGGGGTAACCTGGCTAGCTGGGATGACCCAGGCTAGGAGCCAGGGGTACCTGGCTAGCTGGGATGACTCAAGCTAGGATCCAGGGGTACCTGGCTAGCTGGGGTGACCCAGGCTAGGAGCCAGGGGTACCTGGCTAGCTGGGGTGACCCAGGCTAGGAGCTAGGGGTACCTGGCTAGCTGGGGGTGACCCAGGCTAGGAGCCATTGGTAACCTGGCTAGCTGGGGTGACCCAGGCTAGGAACCAGGGGTAACCTGGCTAGCTGGTGTGACCCAAGCTAGGACTCATGGGTAACCTGGCTAGCTGGGGTGACCCAGGCTAGGAACCAGGGGTAACCTGGCTAGCTGGTGTGACCCAAGCTAGGACTCATGGGTAACCTGGCTAGCTGGGGTGACCCAGGCTAGGAGCCAGGAGTGACCCGGCTAGCTGGGGTGACCCAGGCTAGGACTCATGGGTAACCTGGCTAGCTGGGGTGACCCAGGCTAGGAACCAGGGGTAACCTGGCTAGCTGGGGTGACCCAGGCTTGGAACCAGGGGTAACCTGGCTAGCTGGGGTGACCCAGCCTAGGAACCAGGGGAAACCTGGCTAGCTGGGGTGACCCAGGCTAGGAACCAGGGGTAACCTGGCTAGCTGGGGTAACCCAGGCTAGGACTCATGGGTAACCTGGCTAGCTGGGGTGACCCAGGCTTGGAACCAGGGGTAACCTGGCTAGCTGGGGTGACCCAGGCTTGGAACCAGGGGTAACCTGGCTAGCTGGGGTGACCCAGGCTAGGAACCAGGGGTAACCTGGCTAGCTGGGGTGACCCAGGCTTGGAACCAGGGGTAACCTGGCTAGCTGGGGTGACCCAGGCTTGGAACCAGGGGTAAGCTGGCTAGCTGGGGTGACCCAGGCTAGGAACCAGGGGTAACCTGGCTAGCTGGGGTGACCCAGGCTTGGAACCAGGGGTAACCTGGCTAGCTGGGGTGACCCAGGCTTGGAACCAGGGGTAACCTGGCTAGCTGGGGTGACCCAGGCTAGGAACCAGGGGTAACCTGGCTAGCTGGGGTGACCCAGGCTAGGAACCAGGGGTAACCTGGCTAGCTGGGGTGACCCAGGCTAGGAACCAGGGGTAACCTGGCTAGCTGGGGTGACCTAGGCTAGGACTCATGGGTAACCTGGCTAGCTGGGGTGACCCAAGCTAGGACTCATGGGTAACCTGGCTAGCTGGGGTGACCCAGGCTAGGAACCAGGGGTAACCTGGCTAGCTGGGGTGACCCAAGCTAGGAACCAGGTGTAACCTGGCTAGCTGGGGTGACCCAGGCTAGGAACCAGGGGTAACCTGGCTAGCTGGGGTGACCCAGGCTAGGAACCAGGGGTAACCTGGCTAGCTGGGGTGACCCAGGCTAGGAACCAGGGGTAACCTGGCTAGCTGGGGTGACCTAGGCTAGGACTCATGGGTAACCTGGCTAGCTGGGGTGACCCAAGCTAGGACTCATGGGTAACCTGGCTAGCTGGGGTGACCCAGGCTAGGAACCAGGGGTAACCTGGCTAGCTGGGGTGACCCAAGCTAGGAACCAGGGGTAACCTGGCTAGCTGGGGTGACCCAGGCTAGGAACCAGGGGTAACCTGGCTAGCTGGGGTGACCCAGGCTAGGAACCAGGGGTAACCTGGCTAGCTGGGGTGACCTAGGCTAGGACTCATGGGTAACCTGGCTAGCTGGTGTGACCCAGGCTAGGAACCAGGGGTAACCTGGCTAGCTGGGGTGACCCAGGCTAGGAACCAGGGGTAACCTGGCTAGCTGGGGTGACCCAGGCTAGGAACCAGGGGTAACCTGGCTAGCTGGGGTGACCCAGGCTAGGAACCAGTGGTAACCTGGCTAGCTGGGGTGACCCAGGCTAGGAACCAGGGGTAACCTGGCTAGCTGGGGTGACCCAGGCTAGGAACCAGTGGTAACCTGGCTAGCTGGGGTGACCCAGGCTAGGAACCAGTGGTAACCTGGCTAGCTGGGGTGACCCAGGCTAGGAACCAGTGGTAACCTGGCTAGCTGGGGTGACCCAGGCTAGGAACCAGGGGTGACCTGGCTGTAAATCCTACTGAGTAATTATTCCTTTTTACAGACCTGAAATAAACCTCATATCAGTGGCATTCTCTTCTTAACAATATAGTATTAACAAGTAAACTGCATTTTGTATACAGTAAGGCCCCGCTTTACGGCGTTCCACTAATACGGCGATGTCAAATTATGACCAAAATTTGCTATACGGCAAGCGGTCTTTCAAATACGGCGCCCCCCACCCGGTTTGTTTACATTTTCCGTGACCTCGTCTATTATGTCAGGAAACTTTCCAAAATTTCAAGTGTTTTAAAGTTACTGAACACTATGTGCTTAATTGTCCACTTATTGAGGAATACAGAGACAGACAGTATAATAACCTATGTGACATGTCAAGATATCTTATTAATGAAAATAAGATACCACATATACTAAGCAAATTTCCTAAATTTGCTTGTAACAGATAAGTGAACTATAGATATGTAGATATAAATCCATATGTATTCCTGTTAACCCTTTGGGGCCTAGTTCCTAGGCCTTTTGTGTATCCATATGTTCTCGCGCTACCGTCCACAGGATGGATATGGGGTGCACAATAAACTAGCCACTTCGGTGGCAAAATCTAAATCTGCATATTTTATATGTACTCTGATAATTATACTTAAGTGTACCCGTACTTAAATATACTTACACACTGTGCTGGTGTGCAGGTGCACATTAAAATCGCTAAGTCTCTCTCTACTCATGACGCCAATACTACGTAATAATAACCACTCTTTGGCACACTAAATGTCTTATTTTACATCAATATAGGCATTTTCATTAATCCATCTATGATATTTTCCTCAAAATTATATATGAAACCCATTACATAGCATATAAACATGATACATACACTCACAGAATAAAAATTGACGTAAATATGAGATTTGTTTACCAAGCAGCTCTGCAGGTAGTGTCGGAAGAATTACGTTTTCTTATTATTAAATTATTATTATTAAATATTAGCCGGTATTCTCCCGGCCCGGGCCTTTTCCAAGTGGTGGCCCGGCCTTGGCTCCCTCTTTAGGGAGTGTCTGAGACCTAAGTCTCCCATGGGAGGAGGCACAAGTACCTCCTCATCTTTGGGACCAACTGTCCCCAGGCCTAGCCACAAGCTAGGCCTCTCTGGTCTGCCATCCCCACCCCAAGGAGGGCAAATGGGAATGACAGTCTCATGAGCTAAAAGCTCGGGCTCAGGCACCTACCCTACCCCAGAAGGGCTGGGCATGGTATCGATGTACGTTTTCTCTAGTCAAACTGGGGGATACCTGTAGAAAAATATTCTTTTCGTATGCCTTTACTCTCTATATAGCAATTCACTACCCTTGTGGGTTTAGTGCTTTTTATAATAATAATAATATTATTAATTATTATTATTATTATCTTCATTCATGGAAATAAGTCACTCTGACTTTTTTGGGTTATCCCAGGTTCTCTACACATATGCTGCTATGTATGATAATTCTATGTAACTGTATTTGTGTATACCTGAATAAACTTACTTACTTACTTACTTATAAATGGTGTGTTGCTGTTTGTTTATTCTGAACTAACTTGTACAACTTGTACACAATGTAAGAGTATTTATATTGTGAGGTAATTATTATTATCAAAAAAATGTTGATGTAAATGTTTTACAAACTCTTACAAACGTACGTGAATGAACTAAAAGTAGACACATATTAATACATATTTATTTCGCCTGACGAAATGATGGTCCACTACCTGTTCAGTTTGTGTTCTTACATTGTCTCAACTCTGTATCTCGTTCTCTCTCTCGTTTACTCTTTCGTTAACTAGTTGGCTCTCATTGATGATGGCGTCCAAGGTTAGCTGTGATAAAAAGAGAAGTCATAAGCCTCTTGCTTTTAGTTCCAAGTTAGAGGATGATAAATAACAAAAAGGCACAATACCGTGACTGGAACAATACACAAATAACCCGCACATAAAAGAGAGAAGCTTACGACGACGTTTCGGTCCGACTTGGACCATTGACAAAGTCACACTAACAGAGGTTAGTTAGTTAAATATTAGCCGGCATTCTCCCGGCCCGGGCCTTTTCCAAGTGATGGCCCGGCCTTGGCTCCCTCTTTAGGGAGTGTCTGAGACCTAAGTCTCCCATGGGAGGAGGCACAAGTACCTCCTCATCTTTGGGACCAACTGTCCCCAGGCCTAGCCACAAGCTAGGCCTCTCTGGTCTGCCATCCCCGCCCCAAGGGGGCAAATGGGAATGACAGTCTCATGAGCTAAAGGCTCGGGCTCAGGCACCTACCCTACCCTAGAAGGGTTAGGAATGGTATCGATGACTAACAGAGGTGGAGCAGGACGGCTATATATAGGCAGGAAGAGGTGGTAGTAGTAGTAGTAGTACAAGAATTGTATATAATACCGACAGGATGAAATTAAGACACATGCACAACAGAGGATGATGGTGTGCCATTTTGATTTTATTCAATAAACACCCTGCCACTCACCTCTCACACGTTAATATTAATATTTTAAGGTAAGTAATAAGTGTACTCTGTGTATCTTACCTTTTTATTGTGTTTTTAATGCCTATTTCTATTGCTAACTTAATATAAGTTAGTGTAAACTTGTTGTCTGGCATTTATTGCATATTTTATATACTCTGATAATAATACTTGTGGATTATTATTATTATTATAATCAAGGGGGAAACGCTAAACCCGGAGGATTATACAGCGCCTGGGAAGGGGGGGGATGTGGAAGGCATTCAGGCTTAATTCGGGGAACTGGAGCACAGATCCAATTCCCTAAATCAAGAGCCCCTCACCAACATCAAGGAACCTTCCTTGAGGGGACAAGATTAAGGACCCCAATGGAAATAAGTTAGACAGTCCTCGATGACGCACTGACTTTCTTGGGTTATCCTGGGTGGCTAACCCTCCGGGGTTAAAAATCCGAACGAAATCTTATCTTATCTTATCTTACTTGTGGAGGTGTGTGGTAGTTAGTTTAAAATGTTTATTATGCACCCCATACCCATCCTGTGGGCGGTAGTCAAAAGATTACAGAGGTACATAATGGGTCCAGGGACTGGGCACAAAGTTTTGATAGCTGAGCAAGTTACAGAGGTGATGAATTCACAATTTACAAAGGTAATGAACTCACAATTTACAAAGGTAATGAACTCCAGGTAGGTCTAGTCACAATCATGACAAGTTACAAAGGTATTTACAGATTACAGAGGTACACAATGGGTCCAGGGACCGGGCTCGTGCGTGGTAGCCGGGCGGAGGGACAACATTACGTTTTCTCTGGTCAGCCATCACTTCTACCTTCTTTTATGATGGCATCTAAAGGTAGTTGTTAGAAACGATTAAATTCAGAGAACACGGTATGATGATGTTAATAATATGGCTCTCGGCCACAGTGTAGGTAGCCGGTAGGTGTAACCCAGGCAGGCTACACCTACCTGCTACCAACACTAACTTCCTACAAATAAATACTACTCACCTCTCTTCCTATATTAAGACGACACATATTTTAAGGTAAATAATGAGTGTACTGTATGTGTATTTTACCTCTCTGGGATGTTTTAAATATCGTATATTAAGTATGAGACGGGGAGCCAGGGCTACCTACACCTGGGCTACCTACACCTGGGCTACCTGCACCAGGGCTACCTACACCTGGGCTACCTACACCTGGGCTACCTACACCTGGGCTACCTACACCTGGGCTACCTACACCTGGGCTACCTACACCTGGGCTACCTACACCTGGGCTACCTACACCTGGGCTACCTACACCAGGGCTACCTACACCTGGGCTACCTACACCTGGGCTACCTACACCTGGGCTACCTACACCTGGGCTACCTACACCTGGGCTACCTGCACCTGGGCTACCTACACCTGGGCTACCTACACCTGGGCTACCTACACCTGGGCTACCTACACCACCTGGGCTACCTACACCTGGGCTACCTACCTACACCTGGGCTACCTGCACCTGGGCTACCTACCTGCACCTGGGCTACCTACACCTGGGCTACCTACACCTGGGCTACCTGCACCTGGGCTACCTACACCTGGGCTACCTGCACCTGGGCTACCTACACCTGGGCTACCTACACCTGGGCTACCTACACCAGGGCTACCTGCACCTGGGCTACCTGCACCTGGGCTACCTGCACCTGGGCTACCTACACCTGGGCTACCTACACCTGGGCTACCTGCACCTGGGCTACCTGCACCTGGGCTACCTGCACCTGGGCTACCTACACCTGGGCTACCTGCACCTGGGCTACCTACACCTGGGCTACCTACACCTGGGCTACCTACACCTGGGCTACCTGCACCTGGGCTACCTACCTGCTACCTACACCTGGGCTACCTGCACCTGGGCTACCTGCTACCTACACCTGGGCTACCTACCTACTGCACCTGGGCTACCTACACCTGGGCTACCTACACCTGGGCTACCTACACCTGGGCTACCTACACCTGGGCTACCTGCACCTGGGCTACCTACACCTGGGCTACCTGCACCTGGGCTACCTACACCTGGGCTACCTACACCTGGGCTACCTACACCTGGGCTACCTACACCTGGGCTACCTACACCTGGGCTACCTACACCTGGGCTACCTGCACCTGGGCTACCTACACCTGGGCTACCTACACCTGGGCTACCTACACCTGGGCTACCTACACCTGGGCTACCTACACCTGGGCTACCTACACCTGGGCTACCTACACCTGGGCTACCTACACCTGGGCTACCTACACCTGGGCTACCTACACCTGGGCTACCTGCACCTGGGCTACACCTGGGCTACCGACACCTGGGCTACCGCCACCTGGGCTACCTACACCTGGGCTACCTACACCTGGGCTACCTACACCTGGGCTACCTACACCTGGGCTACCTACACCTGGGCTACCTACACCTACACCTGGGCTACCTACACCTGGGCTACCTACACCTGGGCTACCTACACCTGGGCTACCTACACCTGGGCTACCTACACCTGGGCTACCTACACCTGGGCTACACCTGGGCTACCTACACCTGGGCTACCTGCACCTGGGCTACCTACACCTGGGCTACCTACACCTGGGCTACCTACACCCTACCTGGGCACCTGGGCTACCTGCACCTGGGCTACCTACACCTGGGCTACCTGCACCTGGGCTACCTGGGCTACCTACACCTGGGCTACCTACACCTGGGCTACCTACACCTGGGCTACCTGCACCTGGGCTACCTGCACCTGGGCTACCTACACCTGGGCTACCTACACCTGGGCTACCTACACCTGGGCTACCTACACCTGGGCTACCTACACCTGGGCTACCTACACCTGGGCTACCTACACCTGGGCTACCTACACCTGGGCTACCTACACCTGGGCTACCTACACCTGGGCTACCTACACCTGGGCTACCTACACCTGGGCTACCTACACCTGGGCTACCTGCACTACCTACACCTGGGCTACCTACACCTGGGCTACCTACACCTGGGATACCTGCACCTGGGCTACCTGCACCTGGGCTACCTGCACCTGGGCTACCTACACCTGGGCTACCTACACCTGGGCTACCTACACCTGGGCTACCTACACCTGGGCTACCTACACCTGGGCTACCTACACCTGGGCTACCTACACCTGGGCTACCTACACCTGGGCTACCTACACCTGGGCTACCTACACCTGGGCTACCTACACCTGGGCTACCTACACCTGGGCTACCTACACCTGGGCTACCTGCACCTGGGCTACCTACACCTGGGCTACCTACACCTGGGCTACCTGCACCTGGGCTACCTACACCTGGGCTACCTACACCTGGGCTACCTACACCTGGGCTACCTACACCTGGGCTACCTGCACCTGGGCTACCTACACCTGGGCTACCTACACCTGGGCTACCTGCACCTGGGCTACCTACACCTGGGCTACCTACACCTGGGCTACCTACACCTGGGCTACCTACACCTGGGCTACACCTGGGCTACCTACACCTGGGCTACCTACACCTGGGCTACCTACACCTGGGCTACCTGCACCTGGGCTACCTACACCTGGGCTACCTACACCTGGGCTACCTACACCTGGGCTACCTACACCTGGGCTACCTACACCTGGGCTACCTACACCTGGGCTACCTACACCTGGGCTACCTACACCTGGGCTACCTACACCTGGGCTACCTACACCTGGGCTACCTGCACCTGGGCTACCTACACCTGGGCTACCTACACCTGGGCTACCTACACCTGGGCTACCTACACCTGGGCTACCTACACCTGGGCTACCTACACCTGGGCTACCTGCACCTGGGCTACCTACACCTGGGCTACCTGCACCTGGGCTACCTACACCTGGGCTACCTACACCTGGGCTACCTGCACCTGGGCTACCTACACCTGGGCTACCTACACCTGGGCTACCTGCACCTGGGCTACCTACACCTGGGCTACCTACACCTGGGCTACCTACACCTGGCTAACAACACCAGGGCTACCAACACCTGGGCTACCTACACCTGGGCTACCTGCTACCTACACCTGGGCTACCTACACCTGACTACCTACACCTGGGCTACCTACACCTGGGGCACCTGCTACCTGCACCTGGGCTACCTACACCTGGGCTACCTACACCTGGGCTACCTACACCTGACTTCCTACACCTGGGCTACCTACACCTGGGCTACCTGCACCTGGGCTACCTACACCTGGGCTACCTACACCTGGGCTACCTACACCTGGGCTACCTGCACCTGACTTCCTACAAACAAGTACTACTCTCCTCTCTCCCTACATTAAGATTACAAATACTTTAAGATAAGTAATGAATTTACTGTGATGTATTTTACTTTGTGTGTTTTTAATGTCTGGTTTTATTACTAACTTAATATAATTTAGTGTATCCTGAGTACTGTAGGTCCTGTTTGGCATTTACTTCCAGAACAGGCCTTATCACACTGTGTATGTCACTACGATTCTTAAATCTCTCAAACCAACCTTTGCTGGCTTTAAATTCACCAATATGAGCACTAGTTCCAGGCATTTTTCCCTGTTCACCTGGGTGTTAGTCGACTGGTGTGGGTTGCATCCTGGGAGACAAGATTAAGGACCCCAATGGAAATAAGTTAGACAGTCTTCGATGACACTGACTTTTTTGGGTTATCCTGGGTGGCAAATCCTCTGGGGTTAATTGTTTCTTGGTATTCTCAATAAGCCACACCAACAACGGTGCTACAGCAGCAGCAGCAGCAGCTGACAGTGCTACAGCAGCAGCAGCAGCTGACAGTGCTACAGCAGCAGCAGCAGCAGCAGCAGCTGACAGTGCTACAGCAGCAGCAGCAGCAGACGATGCTACAACAGCAGCAGACGGTACTACAGCAGCAGCTGATGGTGGTACAGCAGCAGCAGCAGCTGACAGTGCAGCAGCAGCAGCAGCAGCTGACGGTGGTACAGCAGCAGCAGCAGCTGTACCACCAATAGTAGCGATGGTTGATTGGGGTTTATTATACAACCTGGCCAGCTCGGAGACACGCACTCCACTTTCATACTTATCAATGATCTTTTTCTTCATCTCTATAGTAATTCTCACCCTTATTGCTGTAGGGTTGGCACTAGAAGCTTTCTTGGGGCCCATGGTCACTTATTTTGCAGATAAAATCACCAAAAACACTGTAATAATACGAAATGTTCCGATTGTATGCGTGGATGTTACCGCGGAGGCTGGCTGGTAAACAATGCCACCGGCGGCAATACGTGTTGTCTGGCATTTATAAATGGAAAAAAATGGCGTTCTGCCTTCCGGCGATGTCTGCTTTCTGGCGACAGCCTGAAACCTAACCCGCCGTATAAGTGGGGCCCTACTGTACTGCAAAAGCAAAGTTGTTTGTTTGACATGCAATAGTCTGCCCGAAATATCCCGGTATGATAGTGGCTTTCTTTGTACTTGGCAAATCAAAATTGTAATTACACATTGTAAACTATGCAGAGAAATAAAATCCTTAATCAGGGCTGATATACAGTGGACCCCCGGTTTACGATAAGCTCCCAATGCGACCAATTATGTAAGTGTATTTATGTAAGTGCGTTTGTATGTGTATGTTTGGGGTCTGAAATGGACTAATCTACTTCACAATATTCCTTATGGGAACAAATTCGGTCAGTACTGGCACCTGAACATACTTCTGGAATGAAATAATATCGTAAACCGGAGGTCCACTGTATTTGTCATGCCGCAACACTTGCTTCCCTCACCAATGGAAATAAATCACTTAGGCTGACATTTTGGGTTTATACTGAGTAATCTATACATATTTCTGGTTTGTATGATGATTTGTGTAACTATAAAATACATAAAATATTTTTTTATTTCTTTCTTAAGGTTACAATGTGTGTTTACATTTCAGAATTAGATTGGGATAGTCATACCTGTCTTCACCCAGGTATGATGGGAGGTGATAAGATAAGATTTCGTTCGGATTTTTAACCCCGGAGGGTTAGCCACCCAGGATAACCCAAGAAAGTCAGTGCGTCATCGAGGACTGTCTAACTTATTTCCATTGGGGTCCTTAATCTTGTCCCCCAGGATGCGACCCACACCAGTTGACTAACACCCAGGTACCTATTTGCTGCTAGGTGAACAGGACAACAGGTGTAAGGAAACGTGTCGAAATGTTTCCACCCGCCGGGAATCGAACCCGGGCCCTCCGTGTGTGAAGCGGGAGCTTTAACCAGCAGGCCACCGGGTATGATAGTAGTATACAATACTGACAGGTTGATAAGACATGTGCAACAGTTAGGTATCTTTATTCTAAAGTGTTTTGCTTACACAGTATGCTGCTTCAGTCGCGTACAGAAGAGTTAGCAGAAGTATTGGAGATGTGAAGACGATGTCATCAGTCCATCGCCCTTGAAAATGAGTTTTGAGGTAGTCAGTCCCTGAGCCTGTTAATGTTACAATATATCGCTGGCTGGCACTGTAGCCTTTATCGACTCCTGCCGCTTTAGTGTCGTACGTATCGTAGAATCACTGAAGAAGGCACATTCTTCCCTCTCTCTTCCTCCTTCACTTTCATACTTTGCTACGGGTGGATGTGTCCAATATGGCCGATAACCGAGAAAACGACCGATAACCAGGATAAAATTTTGGCCAAAAAAAATGGTCGATAATCGAATTAGCCAATATCCGGAACGGCCAATAACACAGAGTCCACTGTACAAGGTATACAGACCATAGCTGACATCATTGACATACTATATAGAAAATCCCTGGTTATGTCTATATAACTAACACCCAGGTACCTACTTACTGCTATGTGAACAGTGACAGCAGGCATAAGGTAACTAATACCCAGGTACCTAGGTGAATAGTGATAGTAGGTGTAAGGTAACTAACACCCACGTACCTACTTACTGCTAGGTGAACAGTGACAGCAGGTGTCTTAAGGAGACACATCCTAATATTTCCACCCGTACCGGGGATCAAACCATGGGCCTCAGTGTGTGAGCTGAGTGTGCCACCAACCTACTTCAGCTCATTTTGCTTGGGGAGCTGCTAGGCAAATGCTTCTCAGCCTTCCTGTGGCTGGGTTGGTAGCACACTCAACTCACACTGAGGTCCGTGGTTTGATCCCCAGTATGGGTGGAAACAGGATGTGTTTCCTTACAACTGATGTCCATGCTCATCTAGCAGTAAGTAGGTACCTGGGTGTTAGTTACTTTATATCTGTTGTCATTGGTCACCTAGCAGTAAGTTGGTACCTGGGTGATAGTTACCTTACTCTTGTTGTCTGTGTTCACCTAGCAGTAAATAGGTGCTTGGGTGTTAAGTTACCCTACACCTGCTGTTACTGTTCACCTAGCAGTAAGTAGGTACCTGGTCAATGTGCACCTAACAGTAGGCAGGTACCTGAGTGTCAGTGGACTGGTGTGGGTGGCATCCTGGGGACAAAATTAACCTAAGTTGCCAGAAATACTCTACATTACCAGGGACTTTCTATATAGTTTGTCACTGATTTCAGCTATGGTCTGTTTAAGTGTACCATGTACTGATAGAAATAAAAATTATTATTTTGTGCAGGTTATTTGTGTATTGTTCCAGTTATGGTTTTATGACTTTTTGTTTTTGACATCAGTCAAGTACGTATAGTCCTCCGTCTCCTAACCTGCTCTGAGGAAACTCAAGTCACAATCCTCATAAGGGATTATGTTTATTTCTAGGATCGTATGGTATAAACCTTGATAATAGATACCCACAAATTGGTTTATTGCCATCAGTCCTGGGACCTTGATCACATCAAACACAGTACAGTGGACCCCCGGTTAACGATATTTTTTCATTCCAGAAGTATGTTCAGGTGCCAGTACTGACCGAATTTGTTCCCATAAGGAATATTGTGAAGTAGATTAGTCCATTTCAGACCCCCAAACATACACGTACAAACGCACTTACATAAATACACTTACATAATTGGTCGCATTGGGAGGTGATCGTTAAGCGGGGGTCCACTGTGTATATAAACAGTATATATAGGCAGAGACTGAGGTGTGAGTGTCACATGGTGACCTGAAGAATTCTATATTGGGACAGGTAGACAATGGGATCATGTGTCTTCTGTGTTAGGTAGGTGGTGCTTTGCCTGGTTGAGTACCTGCTTATTCTTTATAAGGATGTACAGTGGACCCCCGGTTTACCATCAGCTCCCAATGCGACCAATTATGTAAGTGTATTTATGTAAGTGCGTTTGTATGTGTATGTTTGGGGTCTGAAATGGACTAACCTAATTCACAATATTCCTTATGGGAACAAATTTGGTCAGTACTGGCACCTGAACATACTTCTGGAATGAAATAATATCGTAAACCGGGGGTCCACTGTATTTCCATAAAATACCTGCCGTCCCTGTTCACCCATCAGTAAAATAGGTACCTGGGTGTTAGTCATCTGGTGTGGGTCACATCCTGGGACAAAATTGACCAAATTTGCCCAAAATGCTTTGCATAACAAGTGTCTTTCTATATAATAGTATATTATTGATGTCATCTATGGTCTGTATACCTTGTACGTGTACTTTTAGATATTAAGATTATTATTAATTTTTTTTTTATTAATACATCAGCCATTTCCCACCAAGACAGGGTGACCTGGAAAAGAAGAAACACTTTCATCATCATTCACTCCATCACTGTCTTTCCAAAGGTGCACCTACACTACAGTTATAAAACTGCAACATTAACACCCGTCCTTCAGAGTGCAGACACTGTACTTCCCATCTCCAGGATGCAAGTCTGGGCTGCAGGTTTCCCTGAATCCCTTCATAAATTTTACCTCGCTCACACTCCAACAGCACGTCAAGTCCTAAAATACATTTGTCTCCGCATGCTTCTAGATGTATACATTCTCCAAATCATTCTGTTTTGTTCATTTCACTCTAAATGTCCGAACCACCTCAGCAACCCCTCCTCAGCCCTCTGGATAATACTTTTAGTAACCTAGTACCTCCCTAATTAGGATTCTTTGCATTATCACACCACACATTGCCCTCAGACACAACATCTCCACTGCCTCCAGCCTTCTCCTTGTTAAAACATTCACCACCCATGCTTCACACACATTTAAGAGTGTTGGTATGACTATACTGTCATACATTCCCCTTTTTTGTTCCATGGATAACATTCTTTGTCTCCACAGACTCCTCAGTGCTCCACTCACCTTTTCCCCCCTCACCATATCAGTGATTCACCTCATCTTTCATAGACCCATCTGCTGACACGTCCACTCCCAAATATCCAAATACATTCACCGCCTCCATACTCTCTCCCTCCAGTCTGATATCCAATCTTTCATTACTTAAATTTTTTTGTTATCCTCATCACCTTACTCTTTCCTATGTTCTCTTTTAATTTTCTTCTTTTACATACCCTACCAAACTCATTCACCAACCTCTGCAACTTCTCTTCAGAATCTCCCAAAAGCAGAGTGTCATCAGCAAAAAGCAACTGTGACAACTCCCACTTTGTGTTAGATTCTTTATCTTTTAATCCCACACCTCTTGCCAACACCTGAGCATTAACTTCTCTTACAAAGCCATCTATAAATATATTGAACAGCCATGGTGACATCACACATCCCTGTCTAAGGCCTACTTTTACTGGGAAATAATTGCCCTCTATCCTACTTGCTCTAACCTGAGCCTCACTATCCTCATAAAAACTCTTCGCTGCTTTCAGTAACCTACCTCATATTCCATACATTTGTAATATCTGCCATATTGCCCTCCTATCCACCCTATCATACGCCTTTCCCAGATTCATAAATGTCACAAAAAACTTTTTACCTTTATCTAAATACTGTTCACCTATGTTTCACTTGAAACACTTGGTCTACACGTCCCCTACCCTTCCTAAAGTCTACTTGTTCATCTGCTGTCCTGCACTCTATCTTACACTTAATTCTTTCAATAATAACTCTACCATACACTTTACCAGGTATACTCATTCACTCCATCACTGTCTTGCCAGAAGGGTGCTTTACACTACAGTTTTTAAACTGCAACATTAACACCCCTCCTTCAGAGTGCAGGCACTGTACTTCCCATCTCCAGGACTCAAGTCCGGCCTGCCAGTTTTGGTAATCCCGCACCTCCTCCTTCCAAACTACGAATTCTCTGCATTACATTCACACCACACATTGCCCTCAGACATGACATCTCCACTGCCTCCAGCCTTCTCCTCGCTGCAACACTCATCACCCATGCTTTACACCCATATAAGAGCGCTGGTAAAACTATACTCTCATACATTCCCCTCTTTGCCTCCAAGGACAAAGTTCTCTGTCTCCACAGACTCCTAAGTGCACCACTCACTCTTTTTCCCTCATCAATTCTATGATTCACCTCATCTTTCATAGACCCATCCGCTGACACGTCCACTCCCAAATATCTGAATACGTTCACCTCCTCCATACTCTCTCCCTCCAATCTGATATTCAATCTTTCATCACCTAATCTTTTTGTTATCCTCATAACCTTACTCTTTCCTGTATTCACCTTTAATTTTCTTCTTTTGCACACCCTACCAAATTCATCCACCAATCTCTGCAGCTTCTCTTCAGAATCTCCCAAGAGCACAGTGTCATCAGCAAAGAGCAGCTGTGACAACTCCCACCCTGTGTGTGATTCTTTATCTTTTAACTCCACGCCTCTTGCCAAGACCCTCGCATTTACTTCTCTTACAACCCCATTTATAAATATATTAAACAACCACGGTGACATCACACATCCTTGTCTAAGGCCTACTTTTACTGGGAAAAAATTTCCCTCTTTTCTACATACTCTAACTTGAGCCTCACTATCCTCGTAAAAACTCTTCACTGCTTTCAGTAACCTACCTCCTACACCATACACTTGCAACATCTGCCACATTGCCCCCCTATCCACCCTGTCATACGCCTTTTCCAAATCCATAAATGCCACAAAGACCTCTTTAGCCTTATCTAAATACTGTTCACTTATATGTTTCACTGTAAACACCTGGTCCACACACCCCCTACCTTTCCTAAAGCCTCCTTGTTCATCTGCTATCCTATTCTCCGTCTTACTCTTAATTCTTTCAATTATAACTCTACCATACACTTTACCAGGTACACTCAACAGACTTATCCCCCTATAATTTTTGCACTCTCTTTTATCCCCTTTGCCTTTATACAAAGGAACTATGCATGCTCTCTGCCAATCCCTAGGTACCTTACCCTCTTCCATACATTTATTAAATAATTGCACCAACCACTCCAAAACTATATCCCCACCTGCTTTTAACATTTCTATCTTTATCCCATCAATCCCGGCTGCCTTACCCCCTTTCATTTTACCTACTGCCTCACGAACTTCCCCCACACTCACAACTGGCTCTTCCTCACTCCTACAAGATGTTATTCCTCCTTGCCCTATACACGAAATCACAGCTTCCCTATCTTCATCAACATTTAACAATTCCTCAAAATATTCCCTCCATCTTCCCAATACCTCTAACTCTCCATTTAATAACTCTCCTCTCCTATTTTTAACTGACAAATCCATTTGTTCTCTAGGCTTCCTTAACTTGTTAATCTCACTCCAAAACTTTAACAGACTTATTCCCCTATAATTTTTACACTCTCTTTTGTCCCCTTTGCCTTTATACAAAGGAACTATGCATATGTTCTGCCAATCTCTAGGTACTTTACCTTCTTCCATACCACTCCAAAACTATATCCCCACCTGCTTTTAACATTTCTATCTTTATCCCATCAATCCCGGCTGCCTTACCCCCTTTCATTTTACCTACTGCCTCACGAACTTCCCCCACACTCACAACTGGCTCTTCCTCACTCCTACAAGATGTTATTGAATTATTTTTATTATTATTATATTATTATCTTGCACATCCTTCACCGGTCAAGAACTAGTAAACAGAAACCAGTTTTCTTGGCAATGTTTCGGTACAGCTTGGACCAATAACTAGATAAGATAGGATAAGATTTCATTCGGATTTTTAACCCTGGATGGTTAGTCACCCAGGATAATTCAAGAAAGTCTATGCGTCATCGAGGACTGACTTATTTCCATTTCCATTGGGGTCTTCAGTCTTGTCCCCCAGGATGCAGCCCACACCAGTTGACTAACACCCAGGTACCTATTTGCTGCTAAGTGAACAGGACAACAGGTGTCAGGAAACACGTCAAAATGTTTTCACCCCTCCAGGAATCGAACCCGGACCCTTCCGTGTGTGAAGCGAAAGCTTTGCCAGCCAGGCCACAGGGTCACCCTAGTGACTAGTGCCACACTCTCCCCACAGACTACCACTCTGTCCACAGACTACCACACTGTCCACAGACTACCACACTGTCTACAGACTACCACACTGTCCACAGACTACCACACTGTCCACAGACTACCACACTGTCCACAGAGTACCACACTGTCCACAGACTACCACACTGTCTACAGACTACCACACTGTCCACAGACTACCACACTGTCTACAGACTACCACACTGTCTACAGACTACCACACTGTCCACAGACTACCACACTGTCCACAGACTACCACACTGTCTACAGACTACCACACTGTCCACAGACTACCACACTGTCCACAGACTACCACACTGTCCACAGACTACCACACTGTCTACAGACTACCACACTGTCTACAGACTACCACACTGTCCACAGACTACCACACTGTCCACAGACTACCACACTGTCCACAGACTACCACACTGTCCACAGACTACCACACTGTCCACAGACTACCACACTGTCTACAGACTACCACACTGTCCACAGACTACCACACTGTCCACAGACTACCACACTGTCCACAGACTACCACACTGTCTACAGACTACCACACTGTCCACAGACTACCACACTGTCCACAGACTACCACACTGTCCACAGACTACCACACTGTCCACAGACTACCACACTGTCCACAGACTACCACACTGTCCACAGACTACCACACTGTCCACAGACTACCACACTGTCCACAGACTACCACACTGTCCACAGACTACCACACTGTCCACAGACTACCACACTGTCCACAGACTACCACACTGTCCACAGACTACCACACTGTCTACAGACAACCACACTGTCCACAGACTACCACACTGTCTACAGACAACCACACTGTCCACAGACTACCACACTGTCTACAGACAACCACACTGTCCACAGACTACCACACTGTCTACAGACAACCACACTGTCCACAGACTACCACACTGTCTACAGACAACCACACTGTCCACAGACTACCACACTGTCTACAGACAACCACACTGTCCACAGACTACCACACTGTCTACAGACAACCACACTGTCCACAGACTACCACACTGTCTACAGACAACCACACTGTCCACAGACTACCACACTGTCTACAGACAACCACACTGTCCACAGACTACCACACTGTCTACAGACAACCACACTGTCCACAGACTACCACACTGTCTACAGACAACCACACTGTCCACTGACTACCACACTGTCTACAGACAACCACACTGTCCACAGACTACCACACTGTCTACAGACAACCACACTGTCCACAGACTACCACACTGTCCACAGACTACCACACTGTCTACAGACAACCACACTGTCCACAGACTACCACACTGTCCACAGACTACCACACTGTCCACAGACTACCACACTGTCCACAGACAACCACACTGTCCACAGACTACCACACTGTCCACAGACAACCACACTGTCCACAGACTACCACACTGTCTACAGACAACCACACTGTCCACAGACTACCACACTGTCTACAGACAACCACACTGTCCACAGACTACCACACTGTCCACAGACAACCACACTATCCACAGACTACCACACTGTCCACAGACAACCACACTGTCCACAGACTACCACACTGTCTACAGACAACCACACTGTCCACAGACTACCACACTGTCTACAGACTACCACACTGTCCACAGACTACCACACTGTCTACAGACAACCACACTGTCCACAGACTACCACACTGTCTACAGACAACCACACTGTCCACAGACTACCACACTGTCCACAGACTACCACACTGTCCACAGACTACCACACTGTCCACAGACTACCACACTGTCCACAGACTACCACACTGTCCACAGACTACCACACTGTCCACAGACTACCACACTGTCCACAGACTACCACACTGTCTACAGACTACCACACTGTCCACAGACTACCACACTGTCCACAGACTACCACACTGTCCACAGACTACCACACTGTCCACAGACTACCACACTGTCCACAGACTACCACACTGTCCACAGACTACCACACTGTCCACAGACTACCACACTGTCCACAGACTACCACACTGTCCACAGACTACCACACTGTCCACAGACTACCACACTGTCTACAGACTACCACACTGTCCACAGACTACCACACTGTCCACAGACTACCACACTGTCCACAGACTACCACACTGTCCACAGACTACCACACTGTCCACAGACTACCACACTGTCCACAGACTACCACACTGTCCACAGACTACCACACTGTCTGTCCACAGACTACCACACTGTCCACAGACTACCACACTGTCCACAGACTACCACACTGTCCACAGACTACCACACTGTCCACAGACTACCACACTGTCCACAGACTACCACACTGTCCACAGACTACCACACTGTCCACAGACTACCACACTGTCCACAGACTACCACACTGTCCACAGACTACCACACTGTCCACAGACTACCACACTGTCTGTCCACAGACTACCACCCTGTGCAGAGACTACCACACTGTCGACAGACTACCACACTGTCCACAGACTACCACACTGTCCACAGACTACCACACTGTCCACAGACTACCACACTGTCCACAGTCTACCACACTGTCCACAGACTACCACACTGTCCACAGACTACCACACTGTCCACAGACTAACACACTGTACCACACTGTCCACAGACTACCACACTGTCTACAGACTACCACACTGTCCACAGACTACCACACTGTCCACAGACTACCACACTGTCCACAGACTACCACACTGTCCACAGACTACCACACTGTCCACAGACTACCACACTGTCCACAGACTACCACACTGTCCACAGACTACCACACTGTCCACAGACTACCACACTGTCCACAGACTACCACACTGTCCACAGACTACCACACTGTCCACAGACTACCACACTGTCCACAGACTACCACACTGTCCACAGACTACCACACTGTCCACAGACTACCACACTGTCCACAGACTACCACACTGTCCACAGACTACCACACTGTCCACAGACTACCACACTGTCCACAGACTACCACACTGTCCACAGACTACCACACTGTCCACAGACTACCACACTGTCCACAGACTACCACACTGTCCACAGACTACCACTTTCCCAAAATGCAAGGGGAAATTATTCTTTTATTATATTCCTTTATTGTAATAAATTTATTATGTACTAAATAGTTTATATTTGCAAAAATATTCCAGTAGTTGATTTCACAGCAGTGAGATGGACACGACGGTCCTGGCGCCTCACAACCATCAACCTAATTATAACAGCATGCACAGAATCTTGAAAAGCTTTTCTTGCGACTTTATAGTTGTTTTTCATGTTTTCTTCGATAGCTTGTATTTATATTATGGTGGGTGTTACTCTGAACATGTTTACTTAGTGAACAGTTGTATCTTAGCTGGTAAAATATGGTATTTTTTACTGATACAGTGCATAACGAATGTGACCAATTATGTAAGTGTATTTATGTAATACGTTAGTCTGGACTAATCTACTTCACAATATTTCTTATGGGAACAAATTCGGTCAGTATGGCACCTGAACATACTTTTTATCGTTTCCACTGTATTTGTAAGTGGTAGCTGATAGCAGGTGATAACCTCTCATATGTTTGCACAGGTATTGTACAGGGGCACATCAACCCTCCCAACACATTTCAGCATCAACAGGCAATGACAACTACAGTGAAAATGTAGTCAGGTCTAAGGGAGGGATCCCAGTCATATGTAGCATCTTGCCTAGAAGGGGAGTGGTCTATGAATGGATGTCTAAGGCAATTGGTATAAATTGCTGGCTAGACAGGTACTGCAAGGAACATGCAATCCCATTCGTTGATAACTGGGACATATTCTATAGTAAATGTGATATGTATGCAAGAGATGGGGTTCATCTCTCTGGGGATGGAGTGGTTGCATTAGCCATTTCGATTGAGGGGGTTATTGATGACTTGTCTGGGACTTTAAACTGATAGATTATAGAGGTATGGGTGTCTGTGGGAAAAAATCAGGCTGCAGTATTAGAGTTGAAAACAGCAGATATAACCAGGATACCTCAGGGATATGTTTAAAAGACAATATTCAAAATAAAGTTGCTAGTAAAGGCAAATCAATTGATCAACAAAGAGAGATAGTAGAGGGTAACGAGTGACTAGCTTCCTTAAGGTTTACTATACAAATAGTAGGAGTCTAAGAAAGAAGATAGATGAGCTAAGATTACTTGCAAGTGAAGGTAATATAGGTATTATTGCTATAACAGAGACCTGGTTCAACTTGAAAGATAGAGAAAGGCCTTCTGAATGCAGCATACATACAGGGTTATAGACTATTCCATACTGATAGGGTCAACAGGAGCAGTGGTGGAGTGGTGATGTATGTCAGGGATAATTTAAATTGTTGTGTTAGACAAGATATAAGATTAGAAACATCGGACACAGAATCTGTTTGGCTACAGTTTCTCGGGGGTCATGAAAAGTTAATTTTGAGTGTGATTTATAGGCCCCCAAACCTTGATAGGAAGTGCAGTAAGCTGCTATGGGACGAAATTCATAAGGTATCTAGATATGAAAATGTGTCATTGGGAGATTTTAACTTTAGACAAATTGACTGGATCAATGTGACAGGAAATCTTGAATCTAGTGACTTTCTTGATACAGTTCAGGATTGCTTTTTAAAACAGTTTGTGACAGAACCAACTAGAGGAAACAATCTACTTGCCTTGGTTCTTGCCAACAAAGAATCACTAGTTAATAATCTTGAGGTTAATGACGAGCTTGGGGAAAGCGATCACAAATCACTTAGTTTCATATATCATGGAGTTACCCGGATAACTGCAATCAAATCTCTGTCCCAGACTTTCGCTTGGCCTATTTCATGGGACTGAAAAATTACCTGGGTGGGCTAAATTGGGATGTCCTGACTATTGGTCAGGTAGGTGGTGTTGGCCGTCAATATGATGTTTTTCAGAGCATAGTTCTAGTTGCCCAGACAACTTTTGTTCGGGGAGGGAAATTAAATCTAACAAAAATTATCCCAAATGGATGAACAATAGATTAAAACATCTCATTGGTCAAAAGAGAGGCATATATAGGCATATCAGAAGAGGGGATGGGCAGTTAAGAAATCAATATATTCAATTAAAGAGAGAAATAATAAAAAAAGGGAATAAGAAAAGCAAAAAGGGATTATGAGGCTAAGGTCGCAAGGGATTCAAAGACTAACCCAAAAGGGTTCTTTCAGGTATACAGAAGTAAGATTAGGGGCAAGATTGGCCCACTTAAGAGTAACTCTGGTCGGATCACTGACAGTGATAAGGATATGTGTGAAATTCTCAATACCTACTTCCTCTCAGTTTTCACCCAGGAAAATACTAGTGGTATTCCTGAAATAATAGATTATGTAGAACAGGATGATGATAAACTATGTACGATTGCAGTAACTAGTGACATGGTCCTCAGACAAATTGAGAAACTAAAACCTAACAAATCTCCAGGCTCTGATGAACTGTTTGCAAGTGTGTTAAAGGAATGTAAAGAGAAACTTAGCATGCCTTTGGCTAATCTTTTCAACCTATCACTGCAAACTAGCTTAGTGCCTGATAAATAGAAAATGGTAAATGTAATACCTATTTACAAGGTAGGTGACAGGTCCCTAGCTTCAAACTATGGACCAATAAGCCTTACCTCCATAGTGGGAAAATTTATGGAATCAATAATTACCAAGCAATTTGTAGCCATCTTGAAAGGCATAAATTGATTAATGAATCTCAGCACGGTTTTACAAAGGGGCGTTCCTGTCTTACAAATTTACTGACTTTCTTCACTAAGGTATTTGAGGAGGTAGATTGTGGTATTGAATATGATATTGTGTATATGGACTTCAGTAAGGCTTCCGATAGAGTTCCACATCAGAGGTTATTGAGGAAACTTAAGGCACACGGAATAGGAGGAGAAATTTTTTCCTGGGTTGAGGCATGGTTGACGAATAGGGAGCAGAGAGTTTGCATAAATGGGGAGAAATCAGAATGGGGGCATGTCACAAGTGGTGTTCCACAGGGGTCAGTGTTGGGCCCGTTGTTGTTCACAGTCTACATAAATGACATAGATGAGGAAATAAATAGTGACATAAGTAAATTTGCTGATGACACCAAAATAAGCCATCCAATTCATTCTAATGAGGACATTAGAGCACTCCAGGGTGATTTGAATAAACTCATGCAGTGGTTGGAGAAGTGGCAGATGCAGTTTAATATAGACAAATGCAAAGTTCTAAATGTTGGACAGGAAAATAACCATGCCACATATAAACTAAATAATGTAGATCTTAATATTACAGATTGTGAAAAGGATTTAGGAATTCTGGTTAGCAGTAATCTAAAACCAAGACAACAGTGCATTAGTGTTCGCAATAAAGCTAACAGAATCCTTGGCTTCATACCAAGAAGTATAAATAATAGAAGTCCTCAGGGTTGTTCTTCAACTCTGTATATCTTTGGTTAGGCCTCATTTGGATTATGCTGCACAGTTTTGGTCACTGTATTACAGAATGGATATAAATGCTCTGGAAAATGTACAAAAGAGGATGACAAAGTTGATCCCATGTATCAGAAATCTTCCCTATGAGGAAAGACTGAGGTCCCTGAATCTGCACTCTCTAGAAAGGCGTAGAATTAGGGGGGATATGATTGAGGTGTGTAAATGGAAAACAGGAATTAATAAAGGGGATGTAAATAGCACGCTAAAAATATCTAACGTAGACAGGACTCGCAGCAATGGCTTTAGTTGGAAAAATTCAGATTCAGGAAGGATATAGGAAAGCACTGGTTTGGTAATAGAGTTGTGGATGAGTGGAACAAGCTCCCGAGTACCGTCATAGATGCTAAGACATTGTGTAGTTTTAAAAATAGGTTGGATAAATATATGAGTGGATGTGGGTGGGTGTGAGTTGGACCTGACTAGCTACTAGGTCGGATGCAGTGCTCCTTCCTTAAATGATATGTCTGACCTCACTAGGTCAAGGCATTGGCTTAAACTGGTGGGGAGATTTGGAGCTGCCTCGCATAGACCAATAGGCCTGTTGCAGTATTCCTTATTTCTTATGTTCTTATGTTCTTATGAGGGCAAATATTCTATTAGTGAGATGGATCTGTGAAGGACCTGCCTAGTATGGGCCAACAGGCCTGCTGCAGTGTTCCTCCTTTCTTATGTTCTTACGTCCTGGGGCCTAGAGCAGCTGATGATGTCCTACCATCAGCTGTATAAAGTATTGCAGGATAAAGGACTAAAAACACATTACAGAATTTCTCACTACTCCAGTACAACTGCTAACTTTAGTGCCAAAGCCTCAACCATCCAACTTGGCAAAGAATCCGCAACTTTCCATCTTAGCCTAGTAGGTCCACAGCATCCCAAAGACCTCAGTGTAAATAAGTAACTTGGACCTTCTTTTGGGGTTATCCTAGGTAATTTACACTATAATAACTGCACTTATGTGTACCTGTGCCTAAATAAACTTACTTATCCCTCTCCACTCTGTTTGGAATCATTGATATATACCAGCAACCACAATTCGAGATAAGAAATATTATTTCTGTTCCATATATAGCCTTAAGCAATGCATTAAACATAATGCATCACAATAATAAACCACAATTATATTATCATTTTTATTTTTTTTCGTAATTTGGGGACCTAAAAAAAGTTTGTTTGCCCTTTTTGGGGTCCAAGGCACATAATCCTATTTTTTCCCATAAGTTCTTCAGTGTGTTTTACACAATTTCTTCTTGTACCCAATTTTCAGGAACATAACAACCATGTAAATCTGCAGTCTACTGTACTACTACTAATAATAGTTATCATTGTGTGTCTCAGGGTCGCGGACGTGAGGGTAGCAGAGCTGGGTCGCGAGAGCGCCTGGTTATGGCTCCCTTAAGTCTGGCCCACCGCGACTACCCTCGTCATGACTACTACCAACACAAGCCTCAGGACTATCCCAGTAAGCTGCAGGACTATCCCAGCAAGCTGCAGGACTACTCCAAGACTCAGGACTACCCCACGAAGCCCCAGGACTATCCCAGCAAACCCCAGGACTACCCCAGCAAGAATGGAGGGAATACCCCAGTGTACAAGGCTCAGAGCCGAGAGGTAGTGCCAGCCCAGCGCCAGCAGTCCCCTGGGGTGGCTCTAGGGATGCTGGGGTCCACTGGGGGTGGTGCTCTCAGGGAACGGGTAGCTTCACCCCACAGGGTGACATCCCCTCCAGTAAAACTCCAGGAGCAACAGAGAATGGCCAGTCCACCCATCAAAATGGCTGACCCTCGTCCCCAGCATGACTACCTAAAACCCGATATGTCTAAATTAGACATTTCTTCTGTGGGAGCCCCCAGAGTAAGCCCTGCAGGTATCAGCAGCCATTTTGTACAACAATACCCTGAACGTGATACCCCATCTCAGGTTAACAATACCCCATCTCAGGTTAACAATAGCCCATCTCAGGTCAACACCAGTACCACCAATGCAGTGTGGGAAGGTAGCTACCCAATGACTACCGAGAAATACCCAATTTCGGGGCATCTTAGCTCTACGTATGCTCCTCTGCCCTTGACGGCATTGCACATGCAATCTTCACCGTCTCATGGCCAGAGGCTGCAACACGACCCACCAGAAAAGGTTATCGATGCCCTCGAAGTGAAGAAGGATATTAGTTTTTCATCCAGTAATAATAACAATAGCTGTATGGATGATGCCCTGGATGATAAGTACCGCGACTACCCAGCAGAGAAGGACTTAGGCGACCCTGAAGTCCTAGTCGACGGCTGCGATCTGAAGAAGCTAGCCGAAGTCACTAGCAAGATGGCGCTCACTGTCCTGCCAGATGATGTTGACACTTACAACGAACTCAACAAACATCACCTGAATAGCCACCTGAGTGCTCACCTGGGCCACCTGGGACGCCCTGCGGGCCAGCTGACTCCTGAGAGCACAGACTGCGGCTCTCTAAGCAAGAGTTCCTCAGACGGTGACCACATGATGCATCGCAAACGGCCACCGACCAAACTCAAGTCTAAGAGACGGAATATTCTCTCCTTCCCTCACCACCTGTCAGTTGACGAGCTGCGAGTTATACAGGTAAGAACCAGTTGTGGGTGCCTTGGCATTGCTCCTTTTATAAGCCTCTGCACTCTGTTCTTAACCCTTTGAAATTCATTTAGCATTGCAATATCCTATCTGTTGCCTTAAATCTTTAAACAACTGATCCCTGAATTTCATATTATCTAATATCTCAGCAGTTATCCAGGGTTCAGTTTTTCATTTGATTCTAACCTCTTTACATGGTATATTATTATCAAGGACGGCAGTGAACGTGGTTCTGAATTTTACGTCTGTGCACCTTAACACCGTCCAATCACAATTGCATAGCCTATTTACCAGTTTTTCTTTACTGTAACTTCTAGTTGACCTTAATTTTATTGTCCTGTGTAGGCCTATCCATTCTCTAATGATTTTCCTGGCGCAATAAGTGATGAAGTGATTACTAAGACTTGTGGTTATGATGCATGACTGACTAATGTTCTCAGAGTGGTTGCAAAATATGTTTGGTTAGGTAAGGTTTGTCAGGAAACAGGACAAGTGTTTCCTGATGTGGGTCTTAGTCACATGATGACCCACAGCTGGAGCTTTTGGTCATCTGGCCAAATCCTTCCACTGGCTTACCACTCCACCCCTATAAAAATTATGGTTATAATTATAACCTTTTAAAGGTAGTAGGTTGGTAGACAACAACCACCCAGGGAGGTACTACCATCCTGTGGTAGTAGGTTGGTAGACAGCAACCACCCAGGGAGGTACTACCATCCTGTGGTAGTAGGTTGGTGGACAGCAACCACCCAGGGAGGTACTACCGTCCTGCCAAGTGAGTGTAAAACGAAAGCCTGTAATTGTTTTACGTGATGGTAGGATTGCTGGTGTCCTTTTTTCTGTCTCATAAACATGCAAGATTTCAGGTATGTCTTGCTACTTCTACTGACACTTAGATCACACTACACATACATGTACAAGCATATATATACACACCCCTCTGGGTTTTCTTTCTAGTTCTTGTCCTTGTTTATTTCCTCTTACCTCCATGGGGAAGTGGAACAGAATTCTTCCTCCGTAAGCCATGCGTGTTGTAAGAGGCGACTAAAATGCCAGGAGCAAGGGGCTAGTAACCCCTTCTCCTGTATATATTACTAAATGTAAAAGGAGAAACTTTCATTTTTCCTTTTGGGCCGCCCTGCCTCGGTGGGCCACCCTGCCTCGGTGGGATATGGCCAGTGTTTTGAAAGAAAGAAATTATAACCTTTATATATACTAAGTATGTGATCAAGTATGGTGGCTGAGTGTTAGTGTTACAGTGCATTACAGTGTGTAACACTGTGTTACATGTTAAATGATTGTCACAGAGATGTGATAAATGCAACCTGGAGTGGGAGCCATAAGTTGATACCTGGAGAAGGATTCGGGGGTCAATGCCCCCGCTGCCCAGTCTGTGACCAGGCCTCATGGTGGATCAGGGCCTGATCATCCAGGCTGTTACTTTGGCCAAATGCAACCCAAAATACAACCCACAGCCCGTCTGATCAGGTACTGACTTTAGGTGCCTGTCCAGCACCTTGAAGATAGCCAGGAATCTATTGGTAATCCCCCTTATGTATGCTGAGAGGCAGTTGAACAGTCTTTGATAGCCATACGTGCGGGTTCTATCCCCGCCCGTGGTATGGTTTGTTTGCAGTCGTGTCATTACAATTTCGTGAGTCATGATGGATATTCAGTTTTCTAAAAGGAACACAAGGCCTAGTAAAAGTATACAAACAAAATCTGTTAGCAAATAAGCAGTACACAGCCTCTGGGTGCAGTTCTGGCTCTTCTACTGTTTGCAGGGCCTGGGAGGTGGATTTGGGCTGGTACATTGGCCTTGGGTCTGGCTGTGATTCTCTGAAGGGGCCCCATAGCCATAGACATTTCATTTTAATTTTTTAGGTAATTTCAACAATTTTTAGTTTAGAAAAATTATGCAGAATTCGATTCATTTTCTGAATTTTGGTTGTTGATCATCACCTCAACCCTCAGTCAGCCCGCAGGGGCCCCAAAGCAGTCTTATTCTTCCTTGCAAAATTTCTCTTAGAGGCCCTGACTGTTTGTCGTTGTGTCAGTAAATTAATGGGACATTTGCTCAACATTCCAGCATCTTTATCAACATTCCAGCATCTTTATCAACATTCCAGCATCTTTATCAACATTCCAGCATCTTTATCAACATTCCAGCATCTTTATTTTGTAAAAGCACCCAGATGTTTCATAAATATCTCATTAATCAACCTGTAAGTTTTCTGACCTATTTATATATTATCCTCACAGCAGGTGAGGATATCAGGTGCAGGAACTTGTAAGATTTCCAACTGATACAGGTGACGTAAGATTAATTTATCTTACCCTCGTAAGGCTCCCTTAGTTCACTTCTTTGGAAAGGTTAACTGAGTTGCAATGTCCTTCCTTGCTTTCTCCATGCACAAACTAGAACAGACTTACTTGTGGTGTGGAGTCTATCCTAGCTAGACATCCCCTGAGTCTACCCAGGTTAACTGACTTCTGTGTGACTTCTCTCTTGAATGCCACATGCACTGGAAAATTGTACCTGTAATCGATTACATCGCATACATCCCAAGGAGTCCCTGGGGTATCCCTAACTAACTTTAATGTACTAAATACTCAAGGGGTGATTCACTTAACAATCTTGACTGCTACATACCCTAGTTTGGGCTCTTGGCCCACTCATAACCCATACCTAAATTATCCGGTGTTTTCCAAAATAATGACAGCCACCTATTATTAAAGTGAAAATGTGTAATACTTTCATGATAGGGTCTGGTGTTGAGACAAGTATCTTTGGAACCTTGGAAAGGCCTCTATTGTTGTTTTACTGATTGCCAGATGAGTATTTTGTAGACAGCATGAAACACTGGGCTTAGAGCTCCTGTGGATTCTTATCTCCTCGACTGCTGATGCCAGAAGAATGCTCATACATTCACTTACCTTTGATATACCTTTGATGAGTTTCGAGAGTCTTACTGCTCTCAGAGCTCGGTCATGGGTCAGGCTTCTCTGGTGCTAGCCTGGTCAACCAGGCTGTTGCTTCTGGCTTCCCACTAACCCACGTATCTGTCACTAGCCAGCTTTCTCTACCTAACTCAAGAAGATGCCAGCTATCACCATATGTCTAATCTCATTTCCTATTATAACATTTTGATATTAATGTCTAAGGCTCTTTATTAATTCAAATATTTACTAATGATTCAAGCCTACCTACATTATTCATAAGGCCTCAGTCTATCAAATATTACCTCAGCCTTATGGTTCTTTTGCTGTTCCAGGGGTATGTTAGTGGGTTTAAGGGTGCAATACAACTTTTTTGCCATCCCTGTAAACATGACACTAAAATATTTATGCAAGTGATCTTCGATTTACGATGAGGTTACATTCTGACGAACTCGTTGTAAGTCAAAAATATCTTCAGTATGATATGAATGTGGTATGCTAAATAGATAAGTAAATAAATAATTACTCTCACTGAATACGTAAATCAAAATATGATTACTGTAACTAATTGCTTTTGCACCATCGTAAAGTTGAATCATCGTAAGTTGAACCATTGTAAGTCAAAATGCACCTGTATACAACCCACCAGTGGGAATTTGGGACCAAATAAATTCCCACATCAGGTTTTGTACAACTTATTGGGGTTATGCTATACAGCCTCTCCTCACTTTACGACAGAGTTCCATTCCTGAGGCCACATCGTTAAACGAATTCGTCACTAAGTGAGGAGCGTACGTACTATAATGGTAGTGAGTTTCTGTCAACCATCTTTAATATTGTTTTAATGTTACCTTTGCACCATTTATAACAGTTCTTGTATATTCTTAAATGTTTATACAGTAGTGTACTGTACAGTGGACCCCCGCTTAACGATCACCTCCCAATGCGACCAATTATGTAAGTGTATTTATGTAAGTGCGTTTGTACGTGTATGTTTGGGGGTCTGAAATGGACTAACCTACTTCACAATATTCCTTATGGGAACAAATTCGGTCAGTACTGGCACCTGAACATACTTCTGGAATGAAAAAAATATCGTTAACCGGGGGTCCACTGTATATTGAAATAAACAGAATAGAGGAAATCGGCTCTAATATATATTATGTAGGTATGAATACTGGTCAGATAGCCTGTCGTAAGTCCGAGGTATCGGTAAACAAGTACGTTGCTAAGTAAGGAGAGGCTGCACATGAATGGGACTGCAGTCCTGTTTGATTCAAGGGAGGATAGTGTTAATTCCTTGGATCAAGAGCCCTTAATCAGCCTCTTGACTTGTGCAGCTTATACTGTTTCCTGTTTTTTCTTAGCGACGACAGGACTCATATGGCGGTGGATCATCCTCGGATGAGAACAGGTCGTCAGGCCACGCCTCCATGTCAGATGACCACACCTCCTCGTCTCCACCCATCGACTCCCTGCCCAGGCACGACCACCTCAGGTCCAACCTGAAGGTCGTTCCTGAGGATGAACGACTATCAGCGGCTGTCACCTCTGTTGGGGCCGGCTACAAGGGTGCCGGCTCGGCCAGACGTGGCCAACAGTGGCCCAGGCACAGGGCCACACCTTCCAAGGTAACCTGTGGCCATAACTTTTAATTTTTTCATCAAAAACTTGTAAAATAATGTCATGGATCGAAGAACAAGATTAAGATTGTTTTCACTGTAGATTGCAGTGTTTGAAGTTATTTCTCATGTATTTGAGGCTATTTCTAAAAAACTGAGGTCATTTCTAACATATTTGAGAACATTTCTAAGAATTTGAGGCTATTTCCAAAATATTTGAAGTCATTTCTAACATAATTGAGGTTGTTTCTAACATATCTAAGGCCATTTTGAGGTCATTTCTGATATTTGAAACCATTTTTAACATTCATTTTTTATGCCATTTATAACATTTGATGCCGTTTCTAAAATATTTGAGTTCATTTCTAACATTTGAGGCCATTTTAGTTCACATCTCTTAACACCAATCTTCACCACGAACTTGAAGAACAAGTTCTTCACATCCAGTGTGTTCTTCATGTTCTTCAGCAGCTGCTGGTCATTTTTCATCAGTTAAAAAAATGACATTGTTTCAGGATGACCTCTCACTGACCCTGGAGAGTGCCAGTGGCCTGGAGGATATCAAACAAGCCATTGAGCAGCTCACAATGCGTTCCCAAGGCTCAAGAACTAGCTACTCCACCTCCACCTACTCCTCCATGTCAGGCTCTGAGGGCGAGCCAGTTCGAAGATTGATGAGGCACTCGTCCTTGGAAACTATTAACACTAATGTCACGGCCGCTGATGAGTTTGTTTGGGTTGATTCCCACAACAGGTAATGTTTCATAAGGTATTGATTTCACTTTGTGAACACACTAGCTTGTTTTAGAGTATTGTTCCTTTTCCTGTATTGTTTCTGTCACTATATACCTGGAGGGTGTTTTGGGGGTTCAGTGCCCCCACAGCCTGGTCCATTACCAGGCCTCGTGGTAGATCAGGGCCTGATCAACCAGGAACCACAGCCTGGGTGGTCATGTACTGACTTTTAGTGTTGGTCCAGCTTCCTCTTGAAGACAGCCAGGGGTCCATTGGTAATCCCTCTTATGTATACTGGGAGACAGTTGAACAGTTTTGGCTCCCTGACACTTATTGTGTTGTCTCTTAGCATACTCATGGCACCCATGTTTTTCACTGGGGGATGTTGCATCTCCTGCCCAGTCTTTTACTTTCTAGTAAGTGATTTCAGTCTACAGATTTGGGACTAGTCCCTCTAGGATTTTCAAAGTGTATATTATCATGTACCTTTCTCGCCTGCATTCCAGGGAGTACAAATCAAGGGACTTCAACTGTTCCCAGTAATTTAAGTGTTTTATTGTACCTATACATGCCATGAAAGTTCTCTGTGTATTCTTCAGGTCTGCAATTTCACCTGCCTTGAAAGGGGCAGTTAGTGTACAGAAATATTCCAGCCTAGAGAGAAGTGATTTAAAGAGTATCATCATGGGCTTGGCATCCCTAGTTTTGAAGGTTCTCATTATCCATCCTATCATTTTCCTGGCAGATGTGATAGATACATTATTGTGATCTTTGTAAGTGAGGTTTTCTGACATTATTACTCTCAGGTCCATCACATTAGTTTTTCACTCTGATGTGTGGTTGGAATTGTTTTATACTCCACTCCTGTTGCTGTATTTAAAGAAGTGGTATACCTGGAGGGTGTTCCGGGGGTCATTGCCTCAGCAGCCCGGTCCATGACCAGGTCTCATAGTGGATCAGGACCTGATCCACTGTTACTGCTGGCCACATACAAACCAGTGTAGAAACCACAGCCCAGCTAGTCAGGTACTGACTTTAGGTGCCTGCTTGGCACCTTCTTGAAGACAACCAGGGGTCTGTTGGTAATCCCCCTTATGTATGCTGAGAAGTGAGACCTATAAACAACTTGAAGAATAGGTATGACTGGGCTCTTGAGGCCAGAAATCAGCACAACCCATTAGTTAGAGTTAAAAAAAAACCTGGCCAGGAGTGATAATTCAAACCTCTTGCACATTAGACTTAATTCATCACTCTCTGTGTACTCCTAGTTATGACTTCAGGTCCTGAATATACAGTAAGGCCGCCATATCCATGGGTCCAGTTTCCACGGTTTCAGTTATCCGCAGTTTACCCTGGCCCAAAAATAACCCTCAATTTTACTTAATAATTGCCCAAAAGTGCAAAAGCAGTGATGGCAGTTCTTCAGAGAAGCTGTGAAGTGCTTCCCATTAGTGAAAAGTGATAATTCTAGACTTATTGTTCATAATTGATCAATTAAACTTGTATATAGGTATGTATGTAAACAAAAAAACGACTTATATATAGTGTTTGCTACTATCCGTGGTTTTGGAGTGTCTTGGAATATATCCCCAGTGGATATGTAGGTCCTACTGTATTACCAGCATTTTGGACCCTATCATACCTGCTCTTAAAACTGTGTAAGGGATCTTCCACTGATTTCCCATACGTACTCTGTTCCCTAACTTCCCTAACCCCATACTAACATTTCCAGTCGTGCCTCAACTTACTAATGTCTAATTCTATGAAGCCTATTGGCTCACTTTGTTAAGTTAAAAGCCTATTGTTATTATTACAGTCATGGAGCACTAAACCCATAGGGGTCATACAGTGCCTTGGGGAATGGAAAGCATTCAGGCTTAATTCAAGGAATTGGAACATTGCTCTAATTCCTGGGATCAAGAGCCCCTCACCAGCATCAAGGAACTTTCTCTGAAAGGTTTAAAGCCTATTTAAAGCCTAGTTAATCATCGAAGTCGGACTGAAACATCGTCATAAGTTTCATTCTCTGATGTGCAGGTTATGTGTTTGTGCACGGTTAAGTGATATGTGCACCTGTAAGTGGTATGGTGTGCACCTGTAAGTGGTATGGTGTGCACCTGTAAGTGGTATGGTGTGCACCTGTAAGTGGTATGGTGTGCACCTGTAAGTGGTATGGTGTGCACCTGTAAGTGGTATGGTGTGCACCTGTAAGTGGTATGGCATGCACCTTTAAGTGGTATGGCATGCACCTTTAAGTGGTATGGCATGCACCTTTAACCCTTAAACTGTCTAAACAAATTTACATTCACATGTGTAGTGCTCCAAAAGTAGATCAAAGTTTTTTTTACACGTTTTCAAATGCAAAAAAAAAGAAAAGAAGATCTATGTTTTTTTACATATTTTCAAATGTTGTAAAAACGTAGATCTACGTTTGGACAGTTTAAGGGTTAAAGGAAATATCACAAAAGATTTTGGTGGCTTGGAAAATCAATATTATATTCATTTATCATAACTGTGATAATTCCACTTAGAATTATTGTACAGAGACGAGACGTACACCAAAATGTTGCTAGATTTAGGAACCATTTTCCAATTTGTACAGATTGGTTGAGCTTCAGCAGCTACCGTGGAGCAACCATGATGTGCTACGAGTGGTGCAGCAGGGCCGGGTGAGGGAGCAGCTAGACAGAGTGTCCATGGAGGCGGTGCCGCGACTGTCGTACCTGCTGCAGCGGGCACTGGTTAGGGTGGCGCGTGAGGCTCAGAGGCTCACTCGACCCCTGGCAATGTGTAGCAAGCAGGAAGTCTCCTCTGCTCTCAAGATTGTCCTGTCTCCAGCTCTGGCTGATTCCTGCATAAAGGTAACAGGCAATATAACCGATCCTCATTAGCTCCTCACATACTTCAAGGTTGTTTCTTGTAAACTCCTCTCCTTCCTTCCTCCCTCAGCCAGATTACCTAGTCTTTGACTGTTGTTTTCTTCCTGATGTGGCTGTACAACAGCTTCGGGTCAGACTTGGCTTACACTGCTATGTAATTTTCATATTGTTGTTGGGCCTCCCTCCTCACCTGTGCATATTCATTTCTTGCTCTTTGACTACTCTCCTTATTCTCCTGGGTCATTTACCTTCTTTACTTCTTCCATTCTCTAGCACACTTTGTTTTCACTTCTCTACACATTTTGGTGAACCAAGGGCTCATCCTGGCCTTATCACTTATTGCCCTTGGTTACAAACCTCTTCTCTGCTTTCTTGCATATTGTTGCCACACATTCCATCATCTCATTTACTGATTTCCCTTCCAGTTCTGTCCCACTGTACCTTGTGCAGGAAATTCCTCATGCCTGGGTAGTCCCCTCTCGTGTAGTTTGGCTTTATTCATCCTGCCCTTCCTACCTCCCTCTCCACTTGTAAAACTACCATATATTCGAAGCTTAGAACCACAAAATCACTAGCTCCAAGGGGCTTTTTGTTTGTGATGTCCTCAATATCTGCACTGCTCAAGGTGAATATTTGGTCCAGTCTTTCTGGTTCATCCTCTTCCCTTTCTCTAGTAGTATCCCTAACGTGTTGATGCATGAAGTTATCCAGTATCACCTCCAACATCTTAGCTCTCCACATTCCTGGGCCCCCATGTGGCTCCAGATTTTCCCAGTTGGTTTCTTTCTGATTGAAGTCATCTACAACCAGCAGCTTTGCCCTGCCCCCATAGGCCCTTCAGCCACTTCAGCCAGTGTGTCAACCATCTCTCTGTTACTCTCAGCATATTCTTGTCTTGGCCTCCTGCTATTCTGCAGTGGGTTGTACATCACTGCAATCACCACCTTGGAACCTCCAGACTAAAGTGTTCCTATTATGTAGTCTCTTGCTTCTCCTGTGTCTCCTCTCTCCAGCTCCTCAAAATCCCATTGGCTTTTGTTGAGCAGTGCCACTCCTCCACTCCCTCTGTTCCCTCTGTCTTTCCTTAGGATCTGAAATCCAGTTGGAAAAATGGCATTTATTATCATTCCTGAGATTTCTGTAAGGGCTGCATCTGGTAATGCCTTTGTGATTCTTTTGTGCCACTCCTCCCACTTATTCGTTATCCCATCAGCATTGGTGTACCATACCTTCAGTTTCCTCTAATATACTAGCTCCCCCTCAGTCAGGGATAATCACAGACAGCACTACTGACCACTACCCTACCTTCCTCTTAACAAACATTTGTAAACTACCATTGGAATACAACAAGTTCTCTTTTAGACTCCATGAGGAGGCATCAATAAATAACTTCACAACAGAGCTAAGTCCGATTGACTGGCCTACAGAATTTTCCAGTCCCAATGGTATCAGTGATTGGATAGACATATTTCTTAACAAATTACTTAGACTGTATAACAAACATTGTCCCATAAAAATGAAAGAGATTACAAATAAACGGCTCGGTTGCCCATGGCTAACCAACAGCATACTAAGATCCATTGATAAGAAACATCAGTATGAAAAGCAATATAGATAGGGCTTAATAAACAAAGATATTATTAAGCAGTTTGGAGGGATATGTTGTGTATCTTTATACGTATATGCTTCTAAACTGTTGTGTTCTGAGCACCTCTGCAAAAACAGTGATAATGTGCGAGTGTGGTGAAAGTGTTGAATGATGATGAAAATATTTTCTTTTTGGGGATTCTGGGTCACCCTGCCTCGGTGGGTCACCCTGCCTCGGTGGGTCACCCTGCCTCGGTGGGTCACCCTGCCTCAGTGGGTCACCCTGCCTCGGTGGGTCACCCTGCCTCGGTGGGTCACTCTGCCTCGGTGGGTCACCCTGCCTCGGTGGGTCACCCTGCCTCGGTGGGTCACCCTGCCTCAGTGGGTCACCCTGCCTCGGTGGGTCACCTTGCCTCGGTGGGTCACCCTGCCTTGGTGGGTCACCGTGCCTCGGTGGGTCACCCTGCCTCGGTGGGTCACCGTGCCTCGGTGGGTCACCCTGCCTCGGTGGGTCACCCTGCCTCGGTGGGTCACCCTGCCTCGGTGGGTCACCCTGCCTCGGTGGGTCACCCTGCCTCGGTGGGAGACGGCCGACTTGTTGAAAAAAAAAAAAAAAAGTTATTAAGCATAACACATCAGTCCTCACCAACCTAATAAGAAAGGCTAAGCAATTGTACTACTCTAATAGATTCACTGGAAGACTCTCATATTCTAGGCAGCCACAAACTGAAAAAGCTAGGGATATTGTCCTAACTAAACTGAATGAAATACAACTACAACCTATTGATACAGTCAACAAGATAAATGTTTTTTTCTCAAATTATTATTTTATTATTATTATCACACTGGCCGATTTCACCATCATTCACTCCATCACTGTCTTGCCAGAAGGGTGCTTTACACTACAGTTTTTAAACTGCAACATTAACACCCCTCCTTTTCTCAAATATAGGATCAAATCTCACCAGTAAAATCCCAGGTGCCAATGCCCGAGTGAGTGATTACTTAGATGGGAATTTCCCAACCTCCTCCTATCTTGCACCAACCGAGCCCACAAGTCACCACAATTATTAAGTCACTTAAAAATAAATCAGGAAATCTGGCTGAAGTTCCACCATTATTGTACAAACAAGTGGCTCATGTTCTTTCACCTGCTATTTCATTACTCTTAACAAATCACTAGAAACCAGCATTTTCCTGACATTAATCAAAATAGCCAGGGTCACACCAATACACAAATGAGGTGACCTCACAGATGTTAACAACTACAGGACAATATCAAACTTACTGTTGCTATCTAAAATCTTCAAGAAACTCGTGAACAAGAGATTACTATATTCTTTTATAACGATTACTATATTCTTTTATAACATCACAAAGCATCCTCCATCCCTGCCAATTTGGCTTCAGGAAAAGCTGAAGCACAAATGATCCAATTGTAAACATGCTAGACCTGCTTTACACAACACTTAAAAAAAATGAATATCCACTAGGACTCTATCGACCTAAGGAAAGCTTTTGATACAGTAGACCACAGTATCCTACTCCACAAACTTGATCATTATGGTATAAGAGGCCACGCACTTACATACAGCCTCTCCTCACTTAGTGATGTACTCGTTTACCAATAACTCAGACTTATGATGGGCTCTCTGACCAGAAATGTCATAAATGGTACAAAGGTAACATTAAAACAATATAAAAGATGGTTGACACAAACCCACTACCATTATAGTATGCTCCTCACTTAGCAACGAATTTGTTTACCGATGTGGTCTTAGGAGTGGAACTCCATCATTAAGTGAGGAGAGGCTGTATTTCAAATCCTACCTTACTAACAGACATCAGTATGTCTCTATTAAGGACATAACCTCATCAACAACACCACTGTATACTGGAGTATCACAGGAGAGTGTCCTTGGTCCCCTGCTCTTTCTCTTATACAGTGGAACCTCAAAAATCGAACTGCTCCCAATACAACCAATTATGTAAGTGTATTTTTGTAAGTGCTTTTATAAGTGTATTTTTGAGGGTCTGAAATGGACTAATCTAATTTACATTATTCCTGATGGGAATAAATTCATTCGGTAAAGGCACTCGAGCAGCCTTCTGGACTGAAGAAAGTTCGATATTTGAGGTTCCACTGTACATCAGTTATCTTCTTAATGTATCACAACTTAACCTCTTTGCTGATGACACAACTTATGTCATCTCCCACCCTAATCTTGCCTCACTCAACACTATTGTTAATGAAGAGGTAGTAAAAATATCGACATTATGTTTGGGAGCAGAATAGGTGATGCCAACTGAACATTATGATTGACAACACTCTTATTGCTAAACATAATAAGGACAAATTCCTGAGTCTGCAACTTGATGGGTTTATGAAGGATGAGGTTAACCATAGAATTGATAAAGGAAAATAGGTGAGTGGTTCATTGCGGTATCTGTGGAGACAAAAAACGTTATCTGTGGAGGCAAAGAAGGGAATGTATGAAAGTATAGTAGTACCAACACTATTATATGGGTGTGAAGCTTGGGTGGTAAATGCAGCAGCGAGGAGACGGTTGGAGGCAGTGGAGATGTCCTGTTTAAGGGCAATGTGTGGTGTAAATATTATGCAGAGAATTCAGAGTGTGGAAATTAGGAGAAGGTGTGGAGTTAATAAAAGTATTAGTCAGAGGGCAGAAGAGGGGTTGTTGAGGTGGTTTGGTCATTTAGAGAGAATGGATCAAAGTAGAATGACATGGAGAGCGTATAAATCTGTAGGGGAAAGGAAGAGGGGTAGGGGTCGTCCTCTAAAAGGTTGGAGGGAGGGGGTAAAGGAGGTGTTGTGGGCGAGGGGCTTGGACTTCCAGCAAGCGTGTGTGAGCGTGTTAGATAGGAGTAAATGGAGAAGAATGGGTTTTGGGACTTGACAAGCTGTTGGAGTGTGAGCAGGGTAATATGTAGTGAAGGGATTCAGGAAAATTGGTTATTATAGATTTAGCCGGACTTGAGTCCTGGAAATGGAAAAGAAATCTCTGGGATATTGACAGTTTGGAGGGACTTCTAAATTGTCGTATCTGAGCGTCTCTGCAAAGACAATGATTATGTATGAGTGAGGTGAAAGTGTTGAATGATGATTAAAGTATTTTCTTTTTGGGGATTTTTTGTTCTTTTTGGGTCACTCTGCCTCGGTGAGAGACAGCCAACTTGTTGGAAAAAAAAAAAATCCAACATGCAAAAAAAATTTATCTAAAACAGTTGGGATCCTCTTAAAGATACATTACTATGTACCGCATTCAGCCCTACTCACACTGTACTATTCACTCATCCATCCCTAACTCACCTATGCTATTTGTGCCTGGGGATCAACAGCAGCAACCCACCTAAAACCAATAATAACCCAACAAAAAGCTGCAGTAAGAATTATGATGCAATCCAGTGCTAGACAATGCACCCCCGTCACTCTTCAAAGACGTAAACCTACTAACTGTTCAAAACATTCACACCTACCACTGTGCAACCTATATTTACAGAACCATAAATTCTAATATTAACCCTGGACTTAAACACTTTCTTGATAGTTGCAACAGGACCCATAGACACAATACCAAACACAAAAATCTCTATGATATTCCTCGTGTTCGGCTAAATCTCTACAAAAATGGCCATACATAAAACGGCCATACATAAAACAGCCTAAAATCTGGAACTCCCTGCCCGAAAGCTCTAGAACCGCAGACTCAACCACCATTTTCAAAACTACCGTTAAAAAACACCTTATTTCCTTATCACAACCCATCATCAGGTAACTATGCAAAAACCACCTGTTCTCTTTTTGGTATCGTGAACACATCCAAAATAAAGTAAACTTACTCTTATTATCTGTAATTCTCCCTATTTTACACTTACACTCTCCCAAATGACTGCAAATATAAAATTCCTAAAATAAGTTACTCTGTCTGACTTTTTTGGGTTATCCCAGGTTCTCTACACATATGTTGCTATGTATGATAATTCTATGTAACTGTGTATACCTGAATAAACTTACTTACTGCCTAATAAATCATAAGTTCTAAGTTTGCCTGAAATACTCTGCCAATATAGGAGCTTTTATAGAAACAGTGTGTCATGCCAAGATAAAACCATTCCCATTACTAAATTTTCTAATTGTACTATTGTTATATATTAATGATAATCACTCCAGTTATCTAACGTTTGTATCAGTATGCAATAATGTATATTAAAATGTACTGCTTCATAACCGGTCTCAATATAGAGTAAGAATTAGTATTAGTCTGTCAGAAATGCCTAGGCATGCTAGTGGCCTTCTTTGTAATTAATATTTTATAATATGTAAATGTTGGGTGTAAATGTTGCAGTTTAAAAACTGTAGTGTAAAGGACCCTTCTGGCAAGACAGTGATGGAGTGAATGATGGTGAAAGTTTTTCTTTTTCGGGCCACCCTGCCTTGGTGGGAATCGGCCAGTGTGATAAATAATAATAAATATGTAAACCCCACGTTGTAAACTTTGCCAGGAAATAAATATTTTCATTTTCTTGAACACGCTATTCTGTTTTCTTTTTTGAGGTGTGGGAGACCTGACAGGATGCTGTGTGTGTGTGTGTGTGTGTGTGTGTGTGTGTGTGTGTGTGTGTGTACTCACCTAGTTGTACTCACCTAGTTGAGGTTGCGGGGGTCGAGTCCGAGCTCCTGGCCCCGCCTCTTCACTGATCGCTACTAGGTCACTCTCCCCGAGCCGTGAGCTTTATCATACCTCTGTAGGATGTGTGTGTGTGTGTGTGTGTGTGTGTGTGTGTGTGTGTGTGTGTGTGTGTGTGCGTGTGCGCACTTGCACACTCATTTGTTTGCTTGTTTATCCATTTATATTTATGTATGTACAGTATATTTGTATTTTTATGCATGTATGTCTTATTAAACATTTTTATTGTTAACAAAAATTCCAAATTGACCACTGATATGGTTCCTTTACAACATGAACCTTTATGTAAGATTGACTTTATAGTTGAAAAAAACTAATAATTCAGAGTACAGTGGACCTCTGGTTCGCGATATTAATCCGTTCCTGAGAGCTCATCGTAAACTAAAAATTTTGTAAAGCAAATCAATTTTCCCCATGAGAAATAATGGAAATCAAATTAATTCGTGCAAGACACCCAAAAGTATGAAAAAAATAACTTTTACCACATGAAATATTAAGTTTAATGCACACAAACTGAAGAAGACATTCACAGTTTGTATGTACTCTACTAACAATAGAATACATGATACTTACCTTTAATGAAGATCTGGTGATGATTGATGGGATGGGAGGAGGGGAGTGTGTCGAATCTATTGTTTAGAAGGGGAATCCCCCTCCATTAGGACTTGAGGTAGCAAGTCCTTTTCCGGGGTTATTTCCCTTCTTTTTTTAATGCCACTAGGACCAGGTTGAGAGTCACTGGACCTCTGTCGCACAACATATCTGTCCATAGAGGCCTGTACCTCTCGTTTCTTTATGACGTTCCTAAAGTGGTTCACAACATTGTCAGTGTACAGGTTGCCATCACGGCTTGCAGTAGCTGTGTGAGGGTGATTTTCATCAAAAAAGGTTTTCACTTCAAGCCACTTTGCACACATTTCCTTAATCTTTGAAGTAGGCAACTTCTTCACTTTCTCCATTCCCTCCTCTGAAGCAGTTTCCTCAGGTCTGGCTTCTTGCTGTTGAAGATGATCTAGCAGCTCATCAGTGGTTAGTTCTTCATTGTTCTCCTCCACCAACTCTTCCTCATCCTCCCCACTAACCTCCAACCCCAAGGACTTCCCCAATGCCGCAATGGATTCCTCAACTGGCATAGGCTTCTCAGGGTTAGCCTCAAACCCTTTGAAATCCCTTTGGTCTACACATTCAGGCCACAGTTTCTTCCAAGCAGAGTTCAAGGTCCTCTTAGTCACTCCCTCCCAAGCCTTACCTATAATGTTTACACAATTGAGGATATTAAAGTGATCTCTCCAAAACTCTCTTAGAGTCAATTGAGTTTCTGTGGTCACTACAAAGCACTTTTGAAACAGAGCTTTTGTGTACAGTTTCTTGAAGTTGGAAATGACCTGCTGGTCCATGGGCTGCAGGAGAGGAGTGGTATTAGGAGGCAAAAACTTGACCTTAATGAAGCTCTTGTTCCCATAAAGTCGCTCTGCCAAGTCTGTAGGATGACCAGGGGCATTGTCTAACACCAGGAGGCACTTAAGGTCTAATTTCTTTTCAATTAGGTAATTTTTCACATTGGGGGCAAATGCATGGTGTAACCAGTCATAGAAAAAGTCCCTAGTGACCCATGCCTTACTGTTTGCCCTCCACAGCACACACAAATTAGCCTTGAGGATATTCTTTTGCCTTAACGCTCTGGGAGTTTCTGGGAGTTTCTGAGGCTTCACTTTGTAATCACCACTAGCATTGGCACACATCAGAAGAGTAAGCCTGTCTTTCATAGGCTTATGTTCTGGGAGTGCCTTTTCCTCATGAGTAATGTAGGTCCTGCTTGGCATTTTCTTCCAAAACAGGCCTGTTTCGTCACAATTAAACACTTGTTCAGGTTTCAAGTCTTCACTGTTTATGTAATCCTTGAATTCCTTCACATATTTTTCAGCTGCTTTTTGGTCTGAACTGGCAGCCTTACCATGCCTAATCACACTATGTATGCCACTACAATTCTTAAATCTTTCAAACCAACCTTTGCTTGCCTTAAATTCACTCACATCACCACTAGTTGCAGGCATTTTCTTTACCAAATCGTCATACAACTGCCTAGCCTTTTCACAAATGATCGCTTGAGAGATGCTATCTCCTGCTATCTATTTTTCATTTATCCACACCAATAACAGTCTCTCAACATTTTCTAACACTTGCGGTCGCTGTTTCGTAATCACAGTTGCACCTTTTGCAACAACAGCTTCCTTGATTGCCGTTTTCCTGGTCACTATAGTAGAGATGGTTGATTGGGGTTTTGTATACAACTTGGCCAGCTGCGACACACGCACTCCACTTTCGTACTTTGCAATTATCTGTTTCTTCATTTCAATAGTCATTAGCACCCTTGGTCTCGAAGGGTTGGCACTAGAAGTTTTGTTGGGGCCCATGGTGACTTATTTTGCAGAAACAAGCACCAAAAACACTGTGATAATATGGAATGTACCGAATGTATCCTTAGATGCGAGCACACTGGCTGGCTTGTAAACACTGGCACACACATGGCAGTTCAGGCCACACGTGGACATGTCTTGGACGAATCGCATATACCAGGTTTTGTAATGGGAACCGAGGCAAATTTTTTGCGATATACATGTAATGCATTGCATACTGGATTTATCGGATAGTGATGGCATCGCGAACCAAGGGCCCACTGTATTATTATGATTTATCTCCTTATAGACTCTGGTGTGTGTTACAAGACTGTATACAGGCAGACCCTTCTCATACAGCAGGTTAGGTTCCAGGCTACTGTAGGGCCCCACTTATACAGTAGGATTGGTTCTGGGCTACATAATCTGGAGGCTGATATAGTTTATTACCAGTATGAACTTTTTTCATGTTCTACAAGAACACCTTTCTGAGTAAAATTCACCAATACATGATAGTAAGATGATGTTTACCACACAGGCATGTCTACGAGCCGCTGCCATGTACACAGTGTGTGGAGACCAGTTGAGACAATCGAAGAGTGCTCGGGCTGGTCTGAACCTCTCAGTGGGCCGCTTCATGAGGTGGATGTGCGATGTCAGGATCGGAAAATTTATCCATGAGTAAGTATTGCATCTGTTTTTCCAACTCACCAGCAGTAACTTTATTCAGGTATGGGTGCACATAAATACAGTAAGTCCTTGTATTACGAATACAGCCTCTCCTGACTGAACGATGGAGTTCTGTGCCTAAGACCACATTGGTAAACGAATTCGTCACTAAGCAAGGAGCATACTATAATGGTAGTGGGTTTGTGTCAACCATCTTTGACATTGTTTTAATGTCACTTTTGTACCATTTATAACATTTCTGGTATACACTGGACCCCCGGTTTACGATCAGCTCCCAATGCGACCAATTATGTAAGTGTATTTATGTAAGTGCGTTTGTATGTGTATGTTTGGGGGTCTGAAATGGACTAATCTAATTCACAATATTCCTTATGGGAACAAATTCGGTCAGTACTGGCACCTGAACATACTTCTGGAATGAAATAATATCGTAAACCGGGGGTCCACTGTATTTTTAAATGTTTATACAGTAGTATACTGTGTATTGTTGAAGATTGAGACACTTATGCAGCATATGGGAATCTTTATTCAGGAAACGTTTCGCCACACAGTGGCTTCATCAGTGACTGATGAAGCCACTGCGTGGCGAAACGTTTCCTGAATAAAGATTCCCATATGCTGCATAACTGTCTCAATCTTCAACTTGTCGGTTTTTCAAACCATTCATCACAACTGTGTATTGTAATAAACAGAATAAATATTGCTAAGTGAAGAGAGGCTGTATTATACACATTACAGTTACATAAATTATCATACATAGCAGCATATGTGTAGGTTACCTAGAATAAGCCATCTCCCACTGAGGCCGGGTGACCTGAAAAAGAATAAATGAATAGTTTTCTTTTTAGATTTAGTAATTTATACAGAAGGTGTTTAAGTATCTCATGAATTATTATTTGTATTGATGAGGAATTAGATATATGCAACATATGAGTATCTTTACTTGTAGTTGTTTTGCCATCCAGTGGCAAAACGTCTACAAGTTTGATGCAAGGAAGGGAAGAAGAGCTTCACTTCCTTGGATGAAGAGCTATTCAGTAGTAACGAGGCATCTCCCCCGATGAAGTTTTTTATGAGATAGGTAAATTTTGCAAGATTTACCAATGTTATTGAAAATAATAGTACACAAATAACCTGCACGTTTCCATCCAACTTGGACCATTTACAAAGTCACTCTGTAAATGACTTTTAAAATGGTCCAGGTGGAACTGACACATCGTCATAAGCTTCTCTCTCCTACGTGCGGGTTATTTATGTATTGTTCCAGTCTTTCTTCTTCTTTCAACAAACTGGCCATATCCCACCAAGGCAGGGTGGCCCAAAAAGAAAAACGAAAGTTTCTCTTTTTAAATTTAGTAATTTATACAATAGAAGGGGTTACTAGCCCCTTGCCCCCAATTGTTACAGTCACGGTATTGTAATTTTTGTTTCTAATAATAATAAATTTATTTCGTTTGTGTGGTACACAGATAATGTAGTTTGTGTGGTACACAGATAATGTAGTTTGTGTGGTACACAGATAATGTAGTTTGTGTGGTACACAGATAATGTAGTTTGTGTGGTACACAGATAATGTAGTTTGTGTGGTACACAGATAATGTAGTTTGTGTGGTACACAGATAATGTAGTTTGTGTGGTACACAGATAATGTAGTTTGTGTGGTACACAGATAATGTAGTTTGTGTGGTACACAGATAATGTAGTTTGTGTGGTACACAGATAATGTAGTTTGTGTGGTACACAGATAATGTAGTTTACATGAAATTAAATATTGTTAAGCACGAAAGCCACTAATATGCAGTGCATTTTGGCCAGACTAATACTAATGATTACAGTCTGTTGTGACATATTCAATGATAACAGTGTTCTCAGCTGTTGCGTTATGCTAAGACAGAGAGAGAGAGGAGGAGGAAGAAAGTAAGATGAAAGTCACATATTTAATCATCCCATACAAGCAGCATCTGTCTACATATCTCCATTACATATATACAATTTTTGCAACATTTTTTTGTTATTCACCGAAACAGTTCGAAGGCTGTTCTGGTTACTAAGGATGGTTGGTGATGCAAACAATGGTTCATGAAGTTAGCAGGCCCAGCACTGCTACCACTCAGCCTCACAGCTTACAATAGAATGCCTTTACAAGCAGCACTTCTATGACATGGTTGTACCAGTGACACCAACTGTGACTCATGTCTCATCCACAGTCCAGGAAAAATCATATGAAATGTACTTAAAAATATATTCTTTCTTCTTTCAACACACCGGCCATATCCCACCAAGGCGGGGTGGTCCTAAAGGAAAAACAAAAGTTTTTTTTTTTTTCAACAAGTCGGCCGTCTCCCACCGAGGCAGGGTGACCCACCGAGGCAGGGTGACCCACCGAGGCAGGGTGACCCACCGAGGCAGGGTGACCCACCGAGGCAGGGTGACCCACCGAGGCAGGGTGACCCACCGAGGCAGGGTGACCCACTGAGGCAGGGTGACCCAAAAAAGAAAGAAAATTCCCCAAAAGAAAATACTTTCATCATCATTCAACACTTTCACCACACTCACACATTATCACTGTTTTTGCAGAGGTGTTCAGAACACAACAGTTTAGAAGCATATACGTATAAAGATACACAATAAATCCCTCCAAACTGCCAATATCCCAAACCCCTCCTTTAAAGTGCAGGCATTGTACTTCCCATTTCCAGGACTCAAGTCCGACTATATGAAAATAACCGGTTTCCCTGAATCCCTTCACTAAATATTACCCTGCTCACACTCCAACAGATCGTCAGGTCCCAAGTACCATTCATCTCCATTCACTTCTATCTAACATGCTCATGCACGCTTGCTGGAAGTCCAAGCCCCTCGCCCACAAAACCTCCTTTACCCCCTCTCTCCAACCCTTGCGAGGACGACCCCTACCCCGCCTTCCTTCCCCTATAGATTTATATGCTTTCCATGTCATTCTACTTTGATCCATTCTCTCTAAATGACCAAACCACCTCAACAACCCCTCTTCTGCCCTCTGACTAATACTTTTATTAACTCCACACCTTTTCCTGATTTCCACACTCCGAATTTTCTGCATAATATTTACACCACACATTGCCCTTAAACAGGACATCTCCACTGCCTCCAACCGTCTCCTCGCTGCTGCATTTACCACCCAAGCTTCACACCCATATAAGATTGTTGGTACTACTATACTTTCATACATTCCCTTCTTTGCCTCCATAGATAATGTTTTTTTACTCCACATATACCTCAATGCACCACTCACCTTTTTTCCCTCATCAATTCTATGATTAACCTCATCCTTCATAAATCCATCCGCCGACGCGTCAACTCCCAAGTATCTGAAAACATTCACTTCTTCCATACTCCTCCTCCCTAATTTGATATCCAATTTTTCTTTTTCTAAATCATTTGATACCCTCATCACCTTACTCTTTTCTATGTTCACTTTCAACTTTCTACCTTTACACACATTCCCAAACTCATCCATAACCTTTGCAGTTTCTCTTTAGAATCTCCCATAAGCACAGTATCATCAGCAAAAAGTAACCATCAATTCCCATTTTGAATTTGATTCCCCAAAATAGGTAGTAGGTTGGTAGACAGCAACCACCCAGGGAGGTACTACCGTCCTGCCAAGTGAGTGTAAAACGAAAGCCTGTAATCGTTTTACATGATGGTAGGATTGTTGGTGTCTTTTGTCTGTCTCATAAATATGCAAGATTACAGGTATGTCTTGCTACTTCTACTTACACTTAGGTCACACTACACATACATGTACATGTTTATTTATACACACTCATCTGAGTTTTCTTTGATTTTATCTTAATAGTTCTTGGTCTTATTACTTTTCCTTTTATATCCATGGGGAAGTGGAATAAGAATCTTTCCTCCGTAAGCCATGCGTGTTGTAAAAGTTAACTAAAATGCCGGGAACAATGGGCTAGTAACCCCTTTTCCTGTAAAGATTACTAAAAAGAATAAGAAAAACAAAAGTTGCTCCTTTTAAATTTAGTAATATAGACAGTAGAAGGGGTTACTAGCCCCTTGCTCCCGGCATTTTAGTCGCCTCTTACAACACACATGACTTACAGAGGAAGAATTCTATTCCCCTTCCCCATGGAGATAAGAAATAAACAAGGATAAGAGAAAAATAGAAGAAAACCCAGAGGGTTGTGTATATATATGCTTGTACATGTATGTGTAGTGTGACCTAAGTGCAAGTAGAAGTAGCAAGACGTACCTGAAGCCTTACATGTTTATGAGACAGACAAATGGACACCAGCAATCCTACCATCATGTAAAACAATTACAGGCTTCCATTTTACACTAGCTTGGCAGGACGGTAGTGCCTCTCTGGGCGGTTGTTGTCTACCAACTTTGATATTTCAGAGTTGGAGACATTTTTCAGCATCAATTTTTAGTTAAAATATGTATATTACTACATTTTTAGTTGCATCTTACTGTACAGAAGTGAATGACATTTAGGTGTGCATGCAGAAAGCCCCTTAATATGCAAAGTAGTTCCCACAAACTCAAGATTATCTTAAGTTTTTAATACTCAAATGCCTCTGAGTTGGTAAATATACACTCATGATATGTATTAATTCTCATGTGTTTGAGCTAATTCTACTCTTAAGTTTAATTAGGCAATGATTTATTGATTGCTTATATATGCAGTTACTAATAGAGTCATTCATTGACACTTTGGTTTACTTTCTAACAACTTTTATTAATTTCTAGGTATGCTGCAGTGTACCTGACGGCTGGTATGGAGAATTTATTGGAAGAAATGGTACTGCAGTGTCTGCCAGCGGAAGATGACCACATGTTGACAGCCAGTGTTCTCGAACATGCTATTGCCAACAATGGGGACCTCTGGGGTCTATTGCAACCGTATGCTCACCTCAACGCCGGCAGAACGGCTACTGGTACAGTCTCTTGTTTACACAGATAACCTGCACACAAGAGAGAGAACTTCATAGGGCAGTGGAAGAGAATTCTTCCAAAGTCATGTGTGTTGTAAGAGGTGATTAAAATGCCAGGAGCAAGGTGCTAGTAACACCTTCTCCTGTATACTTTACTAAATTTAAAAAGGGAAATTTCCATTTTTCATTTTAGGTCACCCTGCCTCTGTGGGACATGGCAAAAAAAAGCTCATGACGATGTATCGGTCCAAGTGGGACCGAAACGTCGTTGTAGGTTTCTCTCTCCTATGTGCGGGTTATTTGTGTATTATCCCAGTCACGGTATTGTGACTTTTTGTTCTTTAGTCTCTTGTTTATCCTCCATCTCATTTTGTCTCTTGTTTACCTCCATCTCATTTAGTCTCTTCTTTATCCTCCATCTCATTTTGTCTCTTGTTTATCCTCCATTTCATTTAGTCTCTTGTTTATCCTCCATCTCATTTAGTCTCTTGTTTATCCTCCATCTCATTTAGTCTCTTGTTTATCCTCCATCTCATTTAGTCTCTTGTTTATCCTCCATCTCATTTAGTCTCTTGTTTATCCTCCATCTCATTTAGTCTCTTGTTTATCCTCCATCTCATTTAGTCTCTTGTTTACCCTCCATCTCATTTTGTCTCTTGTTTATCCTCCATCTCGTTTAGTCTCTTGTTTATCCTCCATCTCGTTTAGTCTCTTGTTTATCCTCCAACTCATTTTGTCTCTTGTTTATCCTCCATCTCGTTTAGTCTCTTGTTTATCCTCCATCTCATTTAGACTCTTGTTTATCCTCCATCTCATTTTGTCTCTTGTTTATCCTCCATCTCATTTAGTCTCTTGTTTATCCTCCATCTCATTTAGTCTCTTGTTTATCCTCCATCTCATTTTGTCTCTTGTTTGTCCTCCATCTCATTTTGTCTCTTGTTTATTCTCCATCTCATTTAGTCTCTTGTTTATCCTCCATCTCATTTAGACTCTTGTTTATCCTCCATCTCATTTTGTCTCTTGTTTATCCTCCATCTCATTTAGTCTCTTGTTTATCCTCCATCTCATTTTGTCTCTTGTTTATCCTCCATCTCATTTAGTCTCTTGTTTATCCTCCATCTCATTTTGTCTCTTGTTTATCCTCCATCTCATTTAGTCTCTTGTTTATCCTCCATCTCATTTTGTCTCTTGTTTATCCTCCATCTCATTTAGTCTCTTGTTTATCCTCCATCTCATTTAGTCTCTTGTTTATCCTCCATCTCATTTTGTCTCTTGTTTATCCTCCATCTCATTTAGTCTCTTGTTTATCCTCCATCTCATTTAGTCTCTTGTTTATCTTCCATCTCATTTAGTCTCTTGTTTATTCTCCATCTCATTTTGTCTTGTTTATCCTCCATCTCATTTTGTCTCTTGTTTATCCTCCATCTCATTTAGTCTCTTGTTTATCCTCCATCTCATTTAGTCTCTTGTTTATCCTCCATCTCATTTTGTCTCTTGTTTATCCTACATCTCATTTAGTCTCTTGTTTATCCTCCATCTCATTTAGACTCTTGTTTATCCTCCATCTCATTTTGTCTCTTGTTTATCCTCCATCTCATTTAGTCTCTTGTTTATTCTCCATCTCATTTTGTCTTGTTTATCCTCCATCTCATTTAGTCTCTTGTTTATCCTCCATCTCATTTAGTCTCTTGTTTATCCTCCATCTCATTTAGTCTCTTGTTTATCCTCCATCTCATTTTGCAAATTGCTGTCTTTATTATTATTATTATTATTATTATTATTATTATTATTATTATTATTATTATTATTATTATTATTATTATTATTATTATTATTATTATTATTATTATTATTATTATTATTATTATTATTATTCTGTTACAAATACAAATATTTGTTTTATATCTTGATATGATTCAAAATAATATAAGAACGAGACACTTGTGCAATATTTTGGAATCTTTATTGAGGAAACATTTTGCCAGCCAGTGGCTTCTTCAGTCCAATACAAGGAATAACAGTGGAAGATGAGGAGTTGGAGGGTATCAGTCCCTCAGCCAGTAATGGTACAAGTTACAGTAGAAGTACAGTGGAACCTGTACTTGTGAGTTTAATCTGTTCCATGACTTTGCTTGCAACTGGATTTGCTTGTTTGCAGAGTCAATTTTCCTCATTTAAATTAACTGAAATGCAATTAATCCGTTCCTGTGGAATTCTGTACTTCAATAATTTCGTTAATATCATCTATACGGCTTATTTATCTATCAAAGTTCATCTAATATGACATAACAAACAATATAAATAACATAGAAATATGATATATATCCTAGAATGAATAAAATATGTCATTCATGTAGTGGTATGGGCGGTGTCAGCTGTGTCGGCGGTGTCGGCTCTTTCGGCGGTGTCGGCGGTGGACGAGAGTTTGTCTGGAGACCAATGAAAATACTTCATGAATAATTTCGCTAATATCATCTATACGGCTTATTTATATATCACAGTTCATCTAATATGACTTAACAGACAATATAAATAACATAGAAATATGATATATATCCTAGAATGAATAAAATATGTCATTATGTAACAGATGGAGGCGGCCACAACCGCTCCCTCTTTGTTGTGGTAAACACTGCCATCTAGTGATGGCCTTTTGAAGCCATCTATTATTTATTTTATTATTTTTTATTATCACACTGGCCGATTCCCACCAAGGCAGGGTGGCCCGAAAAAGAAAAACTTTCACCATCATTCACTCCATCACTGTCTTGCCAGAAGGGTGCTTTACACTACAGTTTTTAAACTGCAACATTAACACCCCTCCTTATTATTTTTATATATGTATTATTATTATACATATTATTTTCTTATTATGATTATTATTGTATTATATTATTATACTATTATTATTATATGTATTATTATTATACATATTATTATACATTATTATTATTATTATTATTATTATTATTATTATTATTATTATTATTATAATATAAATAATTTGTAATTTTTATTCGCACAAAAAATATAAGATTTACTGTTATTCCCTATTGCAATAATTGTATAAATATGTGGCCCGGTGGCCTGGTGGCCTGGTGGCCCGGTGGCCTGGTGGCCCGGTGGCCTGGTGGCCCAGTGGCCTGGTGGCCCAGTGGCCTGGTGGCCCGGTGGCCCGGTGGCCTGGTGGCTAAAGCTCCCGCTTCACACACGGAGGGCCCGGGTTCGATTCCCGGCGGGTGGAAACATTTCGACACGTTTCCTTACACCTGTTGTCCTGTTCACCTAGCAGCAAATAGGTACCTGGGTGTTAGTCGACTGGTGTGGGTGGCATCCTGGGGGACAAGATTAAGAACCCTAATGGAAATAAGTTAGACAGTCCTCAATGACGCACTGACTTTCTTGGGTTATCCTGGGTGGCTAACACTCCGGGGTTAAAAATCCGAACGAAATCTTATCTTATCTTAACCCATTCACGACTGCATATGGACCAATTCTCCTAAGTTGAGCTCTATTTCAATGTACTTTTCATCATGAAAGCAATTAAGAATCATATTTATTTCTGTAATATATCTCCATTCTATCAAATGAGACCAAAAAAAATGAGATTACAACCATAAAAACATATGAAAATATCGCTAAGGGGCGGCTAATTGCTGAGAAGTGAACTCAATTATTTGTGCTTAGATTTCTTTCATTTTTGGTGTACGTTAAGAAGCATCTTTCCATCATACATTGCCCAAGTTTCAATAAGATAGTCCAACAAACAAATGAGATGCAATTCCCGAGATCAAGAGCAAGAGCTCCTCACCAGCGTCAAGGAACCTGCCTTGAGGTCTGCTCGCTTGTGGAAATTTTGCTCGCCTATGGAAGCAAAAAATCAACCCATCGACTGCTCGTATTTGGAAAAACTCACACGTGGACACGCTCACAAGTAGAGGTTCCACTGTATAATGGTACAAGTCATAATAGAAGTATAATGGTACAAGTTACAGTAAGTTACTATCATAATTTTCATTGGGCCATGCAGCAGCAACTGAGGAATAGGAGGCAGAAAGGGTTTGATCCAATTCCTTGGATCAAAAAAACTTAAAAAACCTCCCCTTCCCTCCTTCAGGGGTCAGGTTAAGTCTATAGGATTTTTTCCGCATGTAAATAGGTTACATTACTTAAATAGAACTTTGTTTTAATTGATAGTGTTATTAATTGGTTCTGGCCCCTGAAATCGGGTGATTCGGAAAAGGAAACACCTTCACCATCATTCCTTTAGTGGCTGCCTTGCTGGAAGTGTGCTGATGTTGCAGTTTAAATGACCCCCAGAACTGCACCAAGAATTTATATGCATGTTTCAATGTGAGGTTAATTGTCGTAAGCGTTGCTTATTTGAACTGGTGGTCGAAGTGTCATTATGTGTTAATGCGTCCTTATCAGGGTGTCCCGTGGCTGTGTTGGTAGCGCACTTGCCTCACACACTGAGGTCCGTGGTTTGATCCCTGGTTCTGGTGGAAATATTAGGATGTACTTCCTTAAGACACCTGCTGTCACTGTTCACCTAGCAGTAAGTAGGTATGTGGGTGTTTGTGGACTGTTGTGGGTGGCATCCTGGGGACAAAATTAACCTAAGTTGCTGGAAATGTTCTACATAACCAGGAACTTTCTGTATAGTATGTCATTGATGTCAGCTATGGTTTGTGTGGTGAACACTTTACAGGGTTGAGGGACTGATCACTTTGAACTACTTAACGTCTTCCTCAGTCGGTCAGACATCCCCACAGTTAAGATATACAAGTGTTACACTGTGTCATATATACAAGTTTTATACTGTGTCTTATATACAAGTGTTACACTGTGTCTCATTGTACACTTTGACTGTGTCTCATTGTAAACTTTGTTTGACTGTGTCTCATTGTAAACTTTGTTTGACTGTGTCTCATTGTAAACTTTGTTTGACTGTGTCTCATTGTAAACTTTGTTTGACTGTGTCTCATTGTAAACTTTGTTTGACTGTGTCTCACTTTAACCCTTAAACTGTCCAAACATAGATCTACGTTCACGTGCATAGCGCTCCGACCTTGATTTTCCCCATTTGAAAGCATGTAAAAAAAACATAGATCTACATTCGGAGCTTGCCACACATCAACGTATATCTACGTGTGGACAGTTTAAGGGTTAAACTGTGTCCCACTGTAAACTTAGTTTGTGTCTCATTGTAAACTTTGTTTAGGTGCTCTGTGTTTGCCACGATGGGCAAGTACGTGCAGCATCGAGGCAGCCTCTGTCAGTGGATCCTCCACTGGTGCCAGCAGAGGAAGCGGAGGCAGTGGTGCCAGCTCAGGAGGCGCAACTGGAAGTGGTGGAGCTTCGACCACTACGTCGGGAGCCAGTGAGGGCAGCGGCAGTGGAGGCTCCGGCAGCGGTAATGGCGGACCTCAGCCGTCGAGGTGTTCCTCCAGCATGACACTCACTCCAGAGGAACACTCCAGGAGCAGCAAGGTATGGAATATACTACGAATATTGGGTCCAGGAACTGTACCTCAATATTACAGGGGTACATAATGGGTCCAGGGACAGTACCTCAATATTACAGAGGTTCATAATGGGTCCAGGGACTGTACCTCAACATTACAGAGGTACATAATAGGTCCAGGGACTGTACTGCAACATTACAAAGGTACATAATGGGTCCAGGGACTGTACCTCAACATTACAGAGATACATAATAGGTCCAGGGGAATTTACCTCAACATTACAGAGATACATAATGGGTCCAGGGACTGTACCCCAACATTACAGAGATACATAATGGGTCCAGGGACTGTACCTCAACATTACAGAGATACATAATGGGTCCAGGGACTGTACCCCAACATTACAGAGATACATAATGGGTCCAGGGACTGTACCTCAACATTACAGAGATACATAATGGGTCCAGGGACTGTACATCAACATTACAGAGATACATAATGGGTCCAGGGACTGTACCTCAACATTACAGAGATACATAATGGGTCCAGGGACTGTACCCCAACATTACAGAGATACATAATGGGTCCAGGGACTGTACCTCAACATTACAGAGATACATAATAGGTCCAGGGACTGTACCCCAACATTACAGAGATACATAATAGGTCCAGGGACTGTACCTCAACATTACAGAGATACATAATAGGTCCAGGGACTGTACCTCAACATTACAGAGATACATAATAGGTCCAGGGACTGTACCTCAACATTACAGAGATACATAATGGGTCCAGGGACTGTACCTCAACATTACAGAGATACATAATAGGTCCAGGGACTGTACCTCAACATTACAGAGATACATAATAGGTCCAGGGACTGTACCTCAACATTACAGAGATACATAATGGGTCCAGGGACTGTACCTCAACATTACAGAGATACATAATAGGTCCAGGGACTGTACCTCAACATTACAGAGATACATAATAGGTCCAGGGACTGTACCTCAACATTACAGAGATACATAATAGGTCCAGGGACTGTACCTCAACATTACAGAGATACATAATGGGTCCAGGGACTGTACCTCAACATTACAGAGATACATAATGGGTCCAGGGACTGTACCTCAACATTACAGAGATACATAATAGGTCCAGGGACTGTACCTCAACATTACAGAGATACATAATGGGTCCAGGGACTGTACCTCAACATTACAGAGATACATAATAGGTCCAGGGACTGTACCTCAACATTACAGAGATACATAATAGGTCCAGGGACTGTACCTCAACATTGTTATAGCAGCTAGGCATACTAGTGGCTTTCTTTATAATTAATATTTTATATGTAAAAAACACATTGTACGCTTTGCAAGGAAAAGAGCATTTCCATTTTCAAATTGAATTTTTTGTTAATTTTCTGCATTATAAAGATAATGTACTTAACATGCATAAAATATTATTAGGCACAAAGGAAGGCCAGAGTTACTGCTATCTTCAAGATAAGATAAGATAAGATTTCGTTCGGATTTTTAACCCCGGGGGGTTAGCCACCCAGGATAACCCAAGAAAGTCAGTGCGTCATCGAGGACTGTCTAACTTATTTCCATTGGGGTCCTTAATCTTGTCCCCCAGGATGCGACCCACACCAGTCGACTAACACTCAGGTACCTATTTGCTGCTAGGTGAACAGGACAACAGGTGTAAGGAAACATGTCGGAATGTTTCCACCCGCCGGGAATCGAACCCGGGCTGTCCATGTGTGAAGCGGGAGCTTTAGCCACCAGGCCACCGGGGCAAAAATAGTAGATCTGATGTCGGCAACTATAGGTCTGTTAATATACTCAGTGTAATATCCAGAATTCTAGAGAGGGCGGTGTACTATCAAGTAGCTTGATCGCTAGCGCACTCAGCTCACACACTGAGGTCCGGAGTTCAAATCTCCTCCGGTGCGGCTAGAAATATTAGGGACGTGTTTCCATAAGACACCTGCTGTCCCTGTCCCTGTTCACCCATCAGTTTAAAATGGGTACCTGGGTGTTAGTCAACTGGTATGGGTTGCATCCTGGGACAAAACCGACCTAATTTGCCCAAAATGCTCAGCATAACAAGCGGCTTTCTATATAGTAGTATGTCATTGATGTCAGCTATGATCTGTATACCTTGTACATGTACTTGTAGTAAATAAAAATATTATTATTATTATTTTTAAAAGTAGTTAAGTATCTTAATGATGACAACATTCTTCATAGTTACCAATCAGGCTTTAGGAGCTCTTACTCAACCGACACCTCACTAATTAATCTGATGGATTACATGAGAACTGAAATGTCAATAGGGAACCACACAGGAATGGTAACCTTAAACTTGTAAAAGGCCTTCGATACTGTCAACCACAATACATTATGCAAGAAATTTCATGCTATCGGTATAGGTTCTGTAGACTGGTTTAAGTCCTGTCTTAGCATTAGGAAACAAATTGTCAAAATCAGCAAAGCAGAATCAGAACCCCTGCCAATAACATGTGGAGTTCCCCAAGGTAGTATTCTGGGTCCCTTATTATTTTTGTGTTATGTAAATGATATGCCCATCAGTGTCAAGTGCAAATTCCTAATGTGTGTGAATGACAGTGCTCTGTTAGTGTCAGGTAAAGACCCACAAGATATAGCTAATGTAATAACACTAGAACTGGAGTCCTGCAGCAAATGGTTAGTAGACAACAAACTGTCGTTACACCTCGGGGAAACAGAAGCTGTACTCTTTGGCATGAAACATAAACTGAGAAGGGTAAATAATTTTAATGTCCGGTGTAATGGGGAACATATCACTTCAGTTTCCTCAGTAAGATATCTGGGAATCTCCTTTGACTCTCCAGATAAACCATACATGTCAGGAGAATTGATAGGGAACAGTGTAGTAAAGAAAGCGAATGCCAGACTGAAGTTCCTCTACAGACAAGCACAGTGTCTACCTACTGAGGATCACAGGCCCCTATGTCTAGCCCTTATACAATGTCATATGGGCTACACTTGCTCTTCATGGTACTCTGCCTTGACAAAATAAACTGAAAGATAAACTGCAAATCGCCCAGAAGAAAATGGTAAGATTCATCCTGGACCTGGGTCCAAGAGGACATGTAAGCCAGGATGAATTACAACAATTGGATATGATGAAGTTAAATCAAGTTTATAAAATTGCTCACAAACAGTGTCCAGAATATCTTGCTGCAAATTTTGTCAAGGTTGTGAACCAAAGCAATCATAGTACTAGGGGGAGAGAGCACAACTTTGTAGTAGCCACAGTCAGTGGCCAGGCTTCAAACACCTTTTATTGTACAGCAATAAAGGAATAGAACAGACTGCCCGCACATGTCAAAGCCAGTCATAGCATGAACCAGTTCAAGAAGAGTGCGAGGAGAATGATTTTTTATTTTTTTAGGTAACACACATGTAAATGTAAATAACTCTTTTTACCTTATTCCTAGTATATATCCTTTATAGTATAATAATAAGATATTATGCCCTACCTTGTATAATAATAAGGTATTAAAAGGATCCCAATGGAAATAAGTCACTTGGTCTGACTTTTTTGGGTAATCGTAGGTTCTCTATGCATTTGCTGCTATGTATGATAACACTGTATAATGCAATTTTTTTCCTGGTGAGTAAGTGTTATTTTCCAACTCCTTTTATTGCAAAGCGATAGAAAATACACATTATTCCTTTTAAACTTTGCCTTTGTAGCTAACAGGATGAATTTTTGACAAAAAATGGCTAAATTTCAATATTTTTTTTATATTTTTGGATGTAAAACAAAAACATATAATAAAATAATTAAAATTTACATAAAATACAATTTACACAAATTTTATTTTAAACTTTCTGAAACATATTTACAAAGTTAAAAATGAGCAGTTTTTCTAGATTTCCGAACATGTAACAAATTGCTTTCCCGTTTAAGCCTCCAAATGTTGTCTCCCATAATGTTTTTATTATAAGAGCCCTGATATCTGTGTTCAAAGTTCATTATATCTTGGTGGAAGAGCTCCCCTTGCTCCTCTGAGTATACTCAAATATTCTCCTTGAAATTGTCAAGATGAGCATCAAGGATATGGACCTTAAGGGACATCCTACAGCCCATCTGACCATAGCTTTTTACCAAGGTCTCAACAAGTTCCACATAATTGTCAGCCTTGTTGTTGCCCAGAAAGCTCTGTGCTACACCAACAAAACTCTCACAGGCTTCCTTGTCCTTCTCTGTGAACTTCTTTGGAAATTCTGAGCACACCATGATTTTCCTGACTTTCAGTCGAGTGAAGATGCCAGCTTTAACCTTTGCCTCTGATAGCTTGGGAAAGAAGTCTTGAAGACACTTGAAGGCTGCAGACTCTTTGTCAAGAGCTGTAACAAACTGTTTCATTACCCCTAGTTTGATGTGTGGAGGGAACAGAACCTTTTGAGGATCCACCAATGGTTTATGCTTGATATTACGTCTTCCTACTGAGAACTCAGTTCTTCGAGGCCAGTGCTTCCTCTGGTAATGTGCTGCTCTGTCTCTACTATCCCAGTGACAGAGATAACAGGGAAACTTTGTAAAACCTCCTTGGAGTCCCATCAAAAATACCACCATTTTGAAGTCTCCAGTATACTCCCAGCCATATTTATCATAGTTCAAAGCTTCCAATAGAAGTTTGACACTGTTGTAGTCCTCCTTAAGATGCATTAAATGAGTCAAGGGAAGAGATGGATACTTGTTCCCATTGTGTAGAAGTACAGCTTTTAGGCTTCTGGAGGAGCTGTCAGTGAAGAGTCTCCACTCATCAGGATTGCATGTAATTACAATTGCATCAAACAGGCCTGATACATCATTCCAGTAGCACAACCTGTCTTCATTACTGAAGAAGCTTAAGAAATGTTGGTGATGTTTTCTTTGGCTTGTCATCTGCACACTTTCATCCACCAAGTCTCACTCCTTGAGTCTTGGAATCAAAAGCTCAACATTTGACTTTGTAGATGAATGGTTCAGAGAACCGACATGTTGTTGAATTAGACACATGTACAACTCTTGGGTATCTTTATTGAGGAAACATTTCGCCACACAGTGGCTTCATCAGTCCTTATAAAGGAGAAGCTTGAAGAACAGGAGGAGAATGAGGTAATCAGTCCCTCAGCCTTGAGTCGATGTGGTCAGTCCATCAATCTTGAATGGTATTCTATTCAGGATAAGAAATAGCAGGTGCATTTTCCCCAGTTCGGTGTTTGGAAGGATCCACCAGACAGAAGCAGCAGTTGGTTGAGTGATCAGCGGGTTCACGTCATATTCCAGGAACACCAAACATCACGGCTCTTTTTTCTCCTCTATACCATTCTGTAAAAGATTAAAAGAATTTGTTTCTGTTACATACATATCATTTAAAAATTTTCCTATTCAAGATTTTACCCTTCATACAACTAATGACTTTCTTACCTTCCAATGTTTTCTTACAATGTTTACAAGCAACATGAGGCGCCCAGGTCTTGTCTTGGTCCACAACTGACATAACAAAATATGCTTTATAAGCTCCACACATTTTTTGTAGATGGTGTTACAGAGAATTTCTTTGTTTTTAATGAATTGACCACATATGTAGCAGAATGCATCTGGAGAATGATTGCAGCCTCTTGATGCCATTTCTTTTTTTCTGATGTGTCTTCTCAGGCAGCCAGAGCTGAACTGAATGCTGGTTTGTGAGCTCCTGTTTTTATATTTGCCAAGGAAAACCCTAGAATATAATAGTTTTACATCATTCTTTCTTGAAAGTGTTCCAGAAGTGTCCTGACCACAAGAGTAAAGTTTTGGGATCAAAATAGCTTTTTTAAATTTTGTTTAGTTATAAGGAATTGGGAAATGTTGCTTATTTCCCAGGAACACGACAAAAGTGAAATTTTCTTACATAGTGTAATGTATATAACTGTATTTATGTATACCTGAATAAACTTACTTACCATTAACATGCAGTGCATTTCAAGTAATTGGATGATTTAAAAATTTCTTACGTTATTCGCCAGACACTGGAGCAGTCACTGCTGACAACATGCGTGGGATCCCTGGCCGAGCTGAGCGAACTACTGAGCCGCGTGGCACCGCACCATCACCGCGCTGCCAACAGCAACTCGCCAACACGGGCTCAGGTCAGTGCTGGCTTGAGGAGGAGGGTGTCCCGCGGGTCAATGCCCCTGCCGCTTAGTCGATGACCAGGCCTCATTTGACCAGTTAAAATAAAATCACTTAAAACTTTTTGGGGTTTTCTGGTGGGTAATTTACACTATGTATGATGGTTGTACTTATGTGTATCCGTGTCTAAATAAGCATAATTTTTGCAAAACCAATATTGCAGTCGATTACTGAAATTTGAGATGGATCGCGGTCAAAGGCATTGCAAAGCGATGATCTGTTCTACATAATCCACTGAGAATATGGAGATTTCAAAGCATTATGGTACAGATAAAAGACTATATCAGGTACTATCAGACTGTCAACAAAATGGCACTAGTATACACTTCATAATGGTACTAGTATAGGTGAAGTAGAGCTTGATCATACAGAATGTGAAAAAGACTTGGGAGTCATGGTAAGCAGAAATCTAAAGCCAAGACAGCAGTGCCTTAGTGTGCGCAACAAGGCCAACAGATTACTTGGATTTATCTCAAGAAGTATAAGTAACAGAAGTCCAAAAGTTATTTTACAGCTCTATACATCACTAGTGAGGCCTCATTTGGATTATGCTGCTCAGTTTTGGTCCCCTTACTACAGGATGGATATAGACTCATTAGAGAACATAAAGAAAAAAATGACTAAAATGATTTACTGTGTAAGGAACCTCCCGTATGAAGACAGACTTAAAGCCTTAAATCTCCACTCTCTGGAGAGGCGTAGAATGAGGGGAGATATCATTGAAGTGTATAAGTGGATGACGGGCATAAACAAGGGAGACATTAATAAAGTACTGAGGGTGTCGAACCAGGTAAGAACCAGGAATAATGGATTTAAGTTGGATAAATTTAGATTTAGAAAGGACATAGGTAAGTACTGGTTTTCTAACAGAGTTGTAGATGCGTGGAACAGTCTTCCCAGTGGGGTGATAGAGGCTAGGACCTTGGGTAGCTTTAAGAAGAGACTGGACAAATATATGAGTGGGAAGGGCTGGGTTTGATTGGTGTCATTGGGTATGGGAGTTATTTCCAGGGAAGCTTTAGGTAGTAGTCGTTTTGATAAGGACCTGCCTCGCATGGGCCAGTAGGCCTTCTGCAGTGTTCCTCCATTCTTATGTTCTTATGTTCATAATGGTACTAGTATACACTTCATAATGGTACTAGTATACACTTCATAATGGTACTAGTATACAGTTTATAATCAAATCTTTATTTCTTTTCTGCAGTATAGAGAAAACAGTTTGTATGTAATAAAACATTGTTAGACACACAACAAAGCCACTAACAATGTTAGACACACAACAAAGCCACTAACATCCTGTACATTTTGGACAATTATTATTATTTTTTTTATTATCACACTGGCCGATTCCCACCAAGGCAGGGTGGCCCGAAAAAGAAAAACTTTCACCATCATTCACTCCATCACTGTCTTGCCAGAAGGATGCTTTATACCACAGTTTTTAAACTGCAACATTAACACCCCTCCTTCAGAGTGCAGGCACTGTACTTCCCATCTCCAGGACTCAAGTCCGGCCTGCCGGTTTCCCTGAACCCCTTCATAAATGTTACTTTGCTCACACTCCAACAGCACGTCAAGTATTAAAAACCATTTGTCTCCATTCACTCCTATCAAACACACTCACGCATGCCTGCTGGAAGTCCAAGCCCCTCGCACACAAAACCTCCTTTACCCCCTCTCTCCAACCTTTCCTAGGCCGACCCCTACCCCGCCTTCCTTCCACTACAGACTGATACACTCTTGAAGTCATTCTGTTTCGCTCCATTCTCTCTACATGTCCGAACCACCTCAACAACCCTTCCTCAGCCCTCTGGACAACTGTTTTGGTAATCCCGCACCTCCTCCTAACTTCCAAACTACGAATTCTCTGCATTATATTCACACCACACATTGCCCTCAGACATGACATCTCCACTGCCTCCAGCCTTCTCCTCGCTGCAGCATTCATCACCCATGCTTCACACCCATATAAGAGCGTTGGTAAAACTATAATCTCATACATTCCCCTCTTTGCCTCCAAGGACAAAGTTCTTTGTCTCCACAGACTCCTAAGTGCACCACTCACTCTTTTCCCCTCATCAATTCTATGATTCACCTCATCTTTCATAGACCCATCCGCTGACACGTCCACTCCCAAATATCTGAATACATTCACCTCCTCCATACTCTCTCCCTCCAATCTGATATTCAATCTTTCATCACCTAATCTTTTGGACAAACTAATCCTAATTCTTAAATGAACAATGAACCTATCACACGATTTTCAATTTTGGCCAGACTTTTTAAGTTCAACTTTCCAAAAAATACTGCTACCATGACTACAATCTTTCCTGCCTCTATAAATACTGTATTCTAAAATATCTTATAATCTCATATTCTAACTGATCATGGTTTGAGGAAACCAATTTGAACTAAGGCACTCTTGGTCAGTAAACTCTAGTTCTTTTTTTCTTTAGCCCTTAAACTGTCCAAACGTAGATCTACGTTTGCACACATAGCTCTGGAACTAATCTTGTCACAGACCTTTGCACTTTCTCTAATTTCTTGATGTGCTTGATCAAGTGTTGGTTCCAAACTGGTGCTGCATACTCCAGTATGGGCCTGACGTACACAGTGTACAGTGTCTTGAACGATTCCTTACTGAGGTATTGGAACGCTATTCTCAGGTTTGCCAGGCGCCCATATGCTGCAGCAGTTATCTGGTTGGTGTGTGCTTCCGGAGACATGCTCGATGTTATACTCACCCCAAGATCTTTCTCCTTGAGTGAGGTTTGCAGTCTTTGGCCACCTAGCCTATACTCTGTCTGCGATCTTCTTTGCCCTTCCCCGATCTTCATGACTTTGCATTTGGCAGGGGTAAATTCGAGAAGCCAGTTGGTGGACCAGGTGTCCAGCCTGTCCAGATCTCTTTGAAGTCCTGCCTGATCCTCATCTGATTTAATTCCCCTCATTAACTTCACATCATCTGCAAACAGGGACACTTCTGAGTCTATCCCTTCCATCATGTCATTCACATATACCAAAAATAGCACTGGTCCTAGGACTGACCCCTGTGGGACCCCGCTCATCACGGGTGCCCACTGTGATATCTCATCACGTACCATGACTCACCGTTGCCTCCCTGTCAGGTATTCTCTGATCCATTGCAGTGCCCTTCCTGTTATATGCGCCTGATCCTCTAGCTTCTGCACTAATCTCTCGTGAGGAACTGTGTTGAAGGCCTTCTTGCAGTCCAAGAAAATGCAGTCAACTCACCCCTCTCTCTCTCTCTCTCTCTCTCTCTCTCTCTTGTGTGTGTGTGTGTGTGTGTGTGTGTGAGAGAGAGAGAGAGGGAGGGAGAGAGAGAGAGAGAGAGAGAGAGTGAGAGAGAGTGAATGAGTGAGTGAGGAGGGCTGTTGGTAGGTTACTGTTTTATAACTGGCAAGACAGTGATGGAGGGAATGATGATGAAAGTGTTTCTTGTTTCCCAGATCATCCTGCCTTGGTGGGAAATGGCCGATGTGTTAATTAAAAAAAAAAAATTATACAGCCTCTCATCACTTAGCGACGTACTTGTTTACTGACGACTCAGACTTACAACAGGCTCTCTGACCAGTATGCCTAAATAATGTATATTAGAGCTGATTTCCTCTATTCTGTTTATTTCAATATACAGTACACTACTGTATAAACATTTAAAAATATACTAAAAATGTTATTAATGGTACAAAGGTGACATTAAAACAATATCAAAGATGGTGGACACAAACCCACTACCATTATAGTATGCTCCTCATTTAGTGATGAATTCATTTACCAACATGATCTTAGGAACAGAACTCCGTCGTTAAGTGAGGAGAGGCTGTATGTATGCTGGAGCATTCATTGTTGGAAAATCTGTGTTTATATTTGAAATTTTAGCTACAATATACATATGAATGAAAGAATTGATGTTGTATTGTGTAGAAACACATAAATGATCATATTTTTTATTCAGTCTTGCTCTCTAAACATTATTTTAAGCAGAAAATTAAAGTGCTCTGGATAATATGCAGTCTGAATTGACTCATGCAACACGTCAATTGATTTATTATATTATGAATCAGGTAACGTGGGGCCCATCCGCTCTGCATGCTCTATTCTACTTCATGAGGTGTAGTCAACTGGAGCATGCTGAGCATGCATCTCGAGCACCGATCCAGGAGCTAGTGTATGAGCGGCCGTACATCGTGTTACCACCACTGCTGGAGTGGGTGCGGGTGGCCACGGCCCACACCGAACACCGTCACTCCACTGTCGTTGACAAGGATGATGTGATGCAGGCAGCCAGGCTCCTCCTCCCTGGGGTCGACTGTCCTGTCAGGATGATTGGGTAAGAAATTAACTGCAAATCTTTGAGCTGATTGTGGGTAGTGGGTAGCCACAATACGGTGACTGGAACAGTACACAAATAATCTGCACATAGGAGAGAGAAGCTTATGACGACATTTTGGTTCGATGTCCATATATTTCAAGTATACCTACCCTCCGACTTACGACCTGCTCGACATACGACGATTCGACTTATGACCGTGTTTTCTATGCCAAATTTCTGGGAAATAAACAAGTGTTTGTGTTGTACAAAGTGTTTATCCTAAACCTTACAGTATAAAATACAGTACTAACAACATAAAAAGTAAAGTAAAAAATGAAATACCAAAATAAAACAATAAAATAAAGTCATTACAAAAATGTTTTGTTGATATTCAGTAGTAAGGTTTGACTTACAACCATTTCGACTTACGACCGGTTTGTCGGAACCAAACTCGGTCGTAAGTCGGATGGTACCTGTACTTGAGGTCTGACTTGGTCCATATATTTCAAGTACTTGAGGTCTGACTTGGCCCATATATTTCAAGTACTTGAGGTCTGATTTGGTCCATATATTTCAAGTACTTGAGGTCCAACTTGGTCCATGTATTTCAAGTACTTGAGGTCTGACTTGGCCCATATATTTCAAGTACTTGAGGTCTGACTTGGTCCATGTATTTCAAGTGTTCAAGGTCCAACTTAGTTTGAGTTGGACGGAAATGTTATCATAAGTTTTATTCTTTATGTGCAGGTTATTTGTGTAGTGATAGTGGATGATAGAGATAAGATTGTCTTGCAGTGATTTTAACAAATACAGTCATACCCCGCTTTACGTCATTTCGACTTACATCAAATGTGCCTCATTGCCACTTTTCTAGAGTAAATTTCAGTTCAGCAAACGTCATTACATCTGACTTTACGTCACTCAGCAACATCACCTATGTCATAATTTTTTAATTGTCTTTATTATTCTTTATAAAATTGATTAAAATGTGTTTTTAATGTTCTTTAAGGTTTAGCAATAGTTATACTCTTTCACGAGTTATTTACACTAGTTTTATGGTGTTTATCATCATTTTAAGGCATTATGTCCAGTTTATGTCAAAACCGAGGTTATGTCACAGCTCTTGGAACCAATTAACGACGTAGGTCGAGTATTGACTGCTTACAGTTGTGTAATCAACAAACATTTTCAAATCGATTACTCCAGCAAATATTGCCCCAGATGACTGCCAGATGACTGTGAAACAGAAACCTGTAACTGTTTTGCATGATGGTAGGATTGCTGGTTTCTTTTTCTGTCTCATAAACACGCTAGATAACAGGGATATCTTGCTACTCCTACTTACACTTTGGTCACACTTCACAGACACGCACATGCATATATATATACATACATCTAGGTTTTTCTCCTTTTTCTAAATAGCTCTTGTTCTTCTTTATTTCTTCTATTGTCCATGGGGAAGTGGAAAAGAATCTTTCCTCTGTAAGCCATGAGTGTCGTATGAGACGACTAAAATGCCGGGAGCAATGGGCTAGTAACCCCTTCTCCTGTAGACATTTACTAAAAAAGAGAAGAAGAAAAACTTTATAAAACTGGGATGCTTAAATGTGCGTGGATGTAGTGCGGATGACAAGAAACAGATGATTGCTGATGTTATGAATGAAAAGAAGTTGGATGTCCTGGCCCTAAGCGAAACAAAGCTGAAGGGGGTAGGGGAGTTTCGGTGGGGGGAAATAAATGGGATTAAATCTGGAGTATCTGAGAGAGTTAGAGCAAAGGAAGGGGTAGCAGTAATGTTGAATGATCAGTTATGGAAGGAGAAAAGAGAATAGGAATGTGTAAATTCAAGAATTATGTGGATTAAAGTAAAGGTTGGATGCGAGAAGTGGGTCATAATAAGCGTGTATGCACCTGGAGAAGAGAAGAATGCAGAGGAGAGAGAGAGATTTTGGGAGATGTTAAGTGAATGTATAGGAGCCTTTGAACCAAGTGAGAGAGTAATTGTGGTAGGGGACCTGAATGCTAAAGTAGGAGAAACATTTAGAGAGGGTGTGGTAGGTAAGTTTGGGGTGCCAGGTGTAAATGATAATGGGAGCCCTTTGATTGAACTTTGTATAGAAAGGGGTTTAGTTATAGGTAATACATATTTTAAGAAAAAGAGGATAAATAAGTATATACAAGATATGATGTAGGGCGAAATGACAGTAGTTTGTTGGATTATGTATTGGTAGATAAAAGACTGTTGAGTAGACTTCAGGATGTACATGTTTATAGAGGGGCCACAGATATATCAGATCACTTTCTAGTTATAGCTATACTGAGAGTAAAAGATAGATGGGATACAAGGAGAATAGAAGCATCAGGGAAGAGAGAGGTGAAGGTTTATAAACTAAAAGAGGAGGCAGTTAGGGTAAGATATAAACAGCTATTGGAGGATAGATGGGCTAATGAGAGCATAGGCAATGGGGTCGAAGAGGTATGGGGTAGGTTTAAAAATGTAGTGTTAGAGTGTTCAGCAGAAGTTTGTGGTTACAGGAAAGTGGGTGCGGGAGGGAAGAGGAGCGATTGGTGGAATGATGATGTGAAGAGAGTAGTAAGGGAGAAAAAGTTAGCATATGAGAAGTTTTTAGAAAGTAGAAGTGATGCAAGGAGGGAAGAGTATATGGAGAAAAAGAGAGACGTTAAGAGAGTGGTGAAGCAATGTAAAAAGAGAGCAAATGAGAGAGTGGGTGAGATGTTATCAACAAATTTTGTTGAAAATAAGAAAAAGTTTTGGAGTGAGATTAACAAGTTAAGAAAGCCTAGAGAACAAATGGATTTGTCAGTTAAAAATAGGAGAGGAGAGTTATTAAATGGAGAGTTAGAGGTATTGGGAAGATGGAGGGAATATTTTGAGGAATTGTTAAATGTTGATGAAGATAGGGAAGCTGTGATTTCGTGTATAGGGCAAGGAGGAACAACATCTTGTAGGAGTGAGGAAGAGCCAGTTGTGAGTGTGGGGGAAGTTCGTGAGGCAGTAGGTAAAATGAAAAGGGGTAAGGCAGCCGGGATTGATGGGATAAAGATAGAAATGTTAAAAGCAGGTGGGGATATAGTTTTGGAGTGGTTGGTGCAATTATTTAATAAATGTATGGAAGAGGGTAAGGTACCTAGGGATTGGCAGAGAGCATGCATAGTTCCTTTGTATAAAGGCAAAGGGGATAAAAGAGAGTGCAAAAATTATAGGGGGATAAGTCTGTTGAGTATACCTGGCAAAGTGTATGGTAGAGTTATTATTGAAAGAATTAAGAGTAAGACGGAGAATAGGATAGCAGATGAACAAGGAGGCTTTAGGAAAGGTAGGGGGTGTGTGGACCAGGTGTTTACAGTGAAACATATAAGTGAACAGTATTTAGATAAGGCTAAAGAGGTCTTTGTGGCATTTATGGATTTGGAAAAGGCGTATGACAGGGTGGATAGGGGGGCAATGTGGCAGATGTTGCAGGTGTATGGTGTAGGAGGTAGGTTACTGAAAGCAGTGAAGAGTTTTTACGAGGATAGTGAGGCTCAAGTTAGAGTATGTAGGAAAGAGGGAAATTATTTCCCAGTAAAAGTAGGCCTTAGACAAGGATGTGTGATGTCACCGTGGTTGTTTAATATATTTATAGATGGGGTTGTAAGAGAAGTAAATGCGAGGGTCTTGGCAAGAGGCGTGGAGTTAAAAGATAAAGAATCACACATAAAGTGGGAGTTGTCACAGTTGCTCTTTGCTGATGACACTGTGCTCTTGGGAGATTCTGAAGAGAAGTTGCAGAGATTGGTGGATGAATTTGGTAGGGTGTGCAAAAGAAGAAAATTGAAAGTGAATACAGGAAAGAGTAAGGTTATGAGGATAACAAAAAGATTAGGTGATGAAAGATTGGATATCAGATTGGAGGGAGAGAGTATGGAGGAGGTGAATGTATTCAGATATTTGGGAGTGGACGTGTCAGCGGATGGGTCTATGAAAGATGAGGTGAATCATAGAATTGATGAGGGGAAAAGGGTGAGTGGTGCATTTAGGAGTCTGTGGAGACAAAGAACTTTGTCCTTGGAGGCAAAGAGGGGAATGTATGAGAGTATAGTTTTACCAACGCTCTTATATGGGTGTGAAGCATGGGTGATGAATGTTGCAGCGAGGAGAAGGCTGGAGGCAGTGGAGATGTCATGTCTGAGAGCAATGTGTGGTGTGAATATAATGCAGAGAATTCGTAGTTTGGAAGTTAGGAGGAGGTGCGGGATTACCAAAACTGTTGTCCAGAGGGCTGAGGAAGGGTTGTTGAGGTGGTTCGGACATGTGGAGAGAATGGAGCGAAACAGAATAACTTCAAGAGTGTATCAGTCTGTAGTGGAAGGAAGGCGAGGTAGGGGTCGGCCTAGGAAGGGTTGGAGGGAGGGGGTAAAGGAGGTTTTGTGTGCGAGGGGCTTGGACTTCCAGCAGGCATGCGTGAGCGTGTTTGATAGGAGTGAATGGAGACAAATGGTTTTTAATACTTGACGTGCTGTTGGAGTGTGAGCAAAGTAACATTTATGAAGGGGTTCAGGGAAACCGGCAGGCCGGACTTGAGTCCTGGAGATGGGAAGTACAGTGCCTGCACTCTGAAGGAGGGGTGTTAATGTTGCAGTTTAAAAACTGTAGTGTAAAGCACCCTTCTGGCAAGACAGTGATGGAGTGAATGATGGTGAAAGTTTTTCTTTTTCGGGCCACCCTGCCTTGGTGGGAATCAGCCAGTTTGATAATAATTAAAAATATATATATATATATATATATATATATATATATATATATATATATATATATATATATATATATATATATATATATATATAGGGGTACACAGTGATGGAGTGAATGATGGTGAAAGTTTTTCTTTTTCGGGCCACCCTGCCTTGGTGGGAATCGGCCGGTGTGATAATAAAAAAAATGTATATATATATGTATATATATATGTATACACCTACCATCCGACTTACGACCGAGTTCTGTTCCGAGAAACCGGTCATAAGTCGAAATGGTCGTAAGTCGAACTTTACTACTGAATATCAACATCACATTTTTGTAATGACTTTATTTTATTGTTTTATTTTGGTATTTCATGTTTTACTTTACTTTTTATGTTGTTAGTACTGTATTTTATACTGTAAGGTTTAGGATAAACACTGTGTACAACACAAATAGTTGTTTATTTCCCAGAAAATTGGCATAGAAAACACGGTTGTAAGTCGAGCAGGTCGTAAGTCGGATGGTAGGTGTATATATATATAGATTCTAGGAAGTAGGTTGGTAGACAGCAACCACCCAGGGAGGTACTACCATCCTGTGGTAGTAGGATGGTAGACAACAACCACCCAGGGAGGTACTACCATCCTGTGGTAGTAGGATGGTAGACAACAACCACCCAGGGAGGTACTACCATCCTGTGGTAGTAGGATGGTAGACAACAACCACCCAGGATGGTACTACCATCCTGTCATAGTAGGTTGGTAGACAACAACCACCCAGGGAGGTACTACCATCCTGTGGTAGTAGGTTGGTAGACAACAACCACCCAGGGAGGTACTACCATCCTGTGGTAGTAGGCTGGTAGACAGCAACCACCCAGGGAGGTACTACCGTCCTGCCAAGTGAGTGTACAACAAAAGCCTGTAATTGTTTTACATGATGGTAGGATTGCTGGTGTCTTTTTTCTGTCTCATAAACATGCAAGATTACAGGTACGTCTTGCTACTTCTACTTACACTTAGGTCACACTACACATACATGTACAACCATATATATACACACCCCTCTGGGTTTTCTACTATTTTCTCTCTAGTTCTTATTCTTGTTTATTTCCTCTTATCTCCATGGGGAAGTGGAACGGAATTCTTCCTCCGTAGGCCATGCATGTTGTAAGAGGCGACTAAAATGCCGGGAGCAAGGCGCTATTAACCCCTTCTCCTGTATATATTACTAAATATAAGAGGAGAAACTTTAATTTTTCCTTTTGGGCCACCCCGCCTCGGTGGGATACAGCCAGTGTGTTGAAAGATAGAAATATATATAGATTTATATTTAACACTTACAAGGTCACTGCTTACAGGGTCACAGGTTACAAGGTCACAGGTTGCAAGGACAGAAGTTACAAGGTCACTGGCTACAAGGTCACTAGTTACAAGGTCACAGGTTACAAGGACAGAGGTTACAGGGTCACAGGTTACAAGGACAGAGGTTACAAGGACACAGGTTACAAGGTCACAGGCTACAAGGTCACAGGTTACAAGGTCACAGGTTACAAGGTCACAGGCTGCAAGGTCACAGGTTACAAGGTCACTGGTTACAAGGACAGAGGTTACAAGGACACAGGTTACAAGGTCACTGGTTGCAAGGTCACAGGCTACAAGGTCACAGGTTACAAGGTCACAGGTTACAAGGTCACATGTTACAAGGTCACAGGTTACAAGGTCACAGACTGCAAGGTCACAGGTTACAAGATCACTGGTTACAAGGTCACAGGTTACAAAGTCACAGGTTACAAGGTCACAGGCTGCAAGGTCACAGGCTGCAAGGTCACAGGTTACAAGGTCACAGGCTACAAGGTCACAGGCTGCAAGGTCACAGGTTACAAAGTCACAGGTTACAAGGTCACAGGTTACAAGGTCACAGGCTGTAAGGTCGCAGGTTACAAAGTTACTGGTTACAAGGTCACAGGTTACAAGGTCACAAGGAAGATTCAAGAGAAGAGAGTACAGTAGCGGAGTGAAGAGACAGTCTCGCAAAGAAGCTAGGAGACAGTCTGGTAAGGAAGCTAGGAGACAGTCAGTTAAGGAAGCTAGGAGACAGTCAGTTAAGGAAGCTAGGAGACAGTCAGTTAAGGAAGCTAAGAGACAATCTGGTAAGGAAGAACATAAGAAAGAAGGAACACTGCAGCAGGCCTACTGGCCCATGCGAGGCAGATCCAAGTCTCCTACCGGCTTAAGCCAATACCCCAACCTAGTCAGGTCAGGTCACATTCACTTAAGGAAGGAGCACAGCATCTGACCTAGTAGCACAAGCTAGTCAGGTCCAACTCACACCCACCCACACCCACTCATGTATTTATCTAACCTATTTTTAAAGCTACACAACGTTCTGGCCTCTATAACTGTACTTGGGAGTTTGTTCCACTCATCCACAACTCTATTACCAAACCAGTACTTTCCTATATCCTTCCTGAATCTGAATTTTTCCAACTTAAAACCATTGCTACGAGTCCTGTCTAGGCTAGATATTTTCAGCACACTATTTACATCCCCTTTATTTATTCCTGTCTTCCATTTATACACCTCAATCATATCCCCCCTAATTCTACACCTTTCTAGAGAGTGCAGATTCAGGGACCTTAGTCTATCCTCATAGGGAAGGTTTCTGATACATGGGATCAACTTTGTCATCCTCCTCTGTACATTTTCCAGAGCATTTATATCCATTCTGTAATACGGTGACCAAAACTGTGCAGCATAATCTAAATGAGGCCTAACCAAGGACATACAGAGTTGAAGAACAACCTGAAGACTCCTATTATTTATGCTTCTTGATATGAAGCCAAGGATTCTGTTAGCTTTATTGCGAACACTTGTGCACTGTTGTCTTGGTTTTAGATTACTGCTAACCAGAACTCCCAAATCCTTTTCACAATCAGTAATATTAAGGTCTGCATTATTTAGTTTATATGTGGCATGGTTATTGTCCTGTCCAATGTTTAGAACTTTGCATTTGTCTATATTAAACTACATCTGCCACTTCTCCGACCACTGCATCCGTCTATTCAAATCTTCCTGGAGTGCTCTAATGTCCTCGTCAGAATGAATTCGACGGCCTATTTTGGTGTCATCGGCAAACTTGCTGATGTCGCTCTTTATGCCCTCATCTATGTCGTTTATGTAGATTGTGAACAGCAGGGGGCGCAACACTGACCCCTGTGGAACACCGCTCGTGACGCTTCCCCACTCTGATTTCTCGCCATTTATGCAAACTCTCTGCTGCCTATTTGTCAACCATGACTCTATCCAGGAAAAAATTTCTCCTCCTATTCCATGTGCCTTAATTTTCCTCAATAGTCTCTGATGTGGGACCCTGTCAAAAGCCTTACTGAAGTCCATATACACAATATCATATTCATTACCATGATCTACCTCCTCAAATACCTTAGTGAAAAAAGTTAACAAATTCGTAAGGCAGGAACGCCCCTTTGTAAAACCATGCTGAGATTCATTGGTTAATTTATGCTTTTCAAGGTGGCTACTAACTGCCTCGGCAATTATTGATTCCATAAATTTTCCCACTATGGAGGTAAGGCTTATTGGTCTATAGTTCGAAGCTAAGGACCTGTCACCTGTTTTGAAAACAGGTATCACATTGCCATTTTCCACTTAATCTGATACCATGCCAAAAGCTAGCAGACAGTGAGGTAAGGAAGCTAGCAGACAGTCTGGTAAGGAAACTAGCAGGCAGTCAGGTAAGGAAGCTAGCAGACAGTCTGGTAAGGAAGCTAGCAGACAGTGTGGTAAGGAAGCTAGCAGACATCTGGTAAGGAAGCTAGCAGACAGTCTGGTAAGGAAGCTAGCAGACAGTCTGGTAAGGAAGCTAGCAGACAGTCAGGTAAGGAAGTTAGCAGACAGGCAGGTAAGGAAGCTAGCAGACAGTCAGGTAAGGAAGCTAGCAGACAGTCAGGTAAGGAAGCTATCAGACAGTCTAGTAAGGAAGCTAGCAGACAGTTTGGTAAGGAAGCTAGCAGACAGTCAGGTAAGGAAGCTAGCAGACAGTCTGGTAAGGAAGCTAGCAGACAGTCAGGTAAGGAAGCTAGCAGACAGTCTGGTAAGGAAGCTAGCAGACAGTCAGGTAAGGAAGCTAGCAGATAGTCAGGTAAGGAAGCTAGCAGACAGGCAGGTAAGGAAGCTAGCAGACAGTCAGGTAAGGAGGCTAGCAGACAGTCTAGTAAGGAAGCTAGCAGACAGTTTGGTAAGGAAGCTAGCAGACAGTCAGGTAAGGAAGCTAGCAGACAGTCTGGTAAGGAAGCTAGCAGACAGTCTGGTAAGGAAGCTAGCAGACAGTCTGGTAAGGAAGCTAGCAGACAGTCTGGTAAGGAAGCTAGCAGACAGTCAGGTAAGGAAGATAGCAGACAGTCTGGTAAGGAAGCTAGCAGACAGTCAGGTAAGGAAGCTAGCAGACAGGCAGGTAAGGAAGCTAGCAGACAGTCAGGTAAGGAAGCTAGCAGACAGTCTAGTAAGGAAGCTAGCAGACAGTTTGGTAAGGAAGCTAGCAGACAGTCAGGTAAGGAAGCTAGCAGACAGTCTGGTAAGGAACCTAGCAGACAGTCTGGTAAGGAAGCTAGCAGACAGTCTGGTAAGGAAGCTAACAGACAGTCTGGTAAGAAAGCTAGCAGACAGTCAGGTAAGGAAGCTAGCAGACAGTCAGGTAAGGAAGCTAGCAGACAGTCAGGTAAGGAAGCTAGCAGACAGTCTGGTAAGGAAGCTAGCAGACAGTCTGGTAAGGAAGCTAGCAGACAGTCTGGTAAGGAAGCTAGCAGATAGTCTGGTAAGGAAGCTAGCAGACAGTCTGTTAAGGAAGCTAGCAGACAGTCTGGTAAGGAAGCTAGCAGACCGTCTGGTAAGGAAGCTAGCAGACAGTCTGGTAAGGAAGCTAGCAGACAGTCTGGTAAGGAAGCTAGCAGACAGTCAGCTAAGGAAGCTAGCAGACAGTCTGGTAAGGAAGCTAGCAGACAGTCTGGTAAGGAAGCTAGCAGACAGTCTGGTAAGGAAGCTAGCAGACAGTCTGGTAAGGAAGCTAGCAGACAGTCAGGTAAGGAAGCTAGCAGACAGTCTGGTAAGGAAGCTAGCAGACAGTCTGGTAAGGAAGCTAGCAGACAGTCAGATAAGGAAGCTAGCAGACAGTCAGGTAAGGAAGCTAGCAGACAGTCAGCTAAGGAAGCTAGCAGACAGTCTGGTAAGGAAGCTAGCAGACAGTCTGGTAAGGAAGCTAGCAGACAGTCTGGTAAGGAAGCTAGCAGACAGTCTGGTAAGGAAGCTAGCAGACAGTCTGGTAAGGAAGCTAGCAGACAGTCTGGCAAGGAAGCTAGCAGACAGTCAGGTAAGGAAGCTAGCAGACAGTCTGGTAAGGAAGCTAGCAGACAGTCTGGTAAGGAAGCTAGCAGACAGTCAGGTAAGGAAGCTAGCAGATAGTCATGTAAGGAAGCTAGCAGACAGTCTGGTAAGGAAGCTAGCAGACAGTCTGGTAAGGAAGCTAGCAGACAGTCTGGTAAGGAAGCTAGCAGACAGTCTGGTAAGGAAGCTAGCAGACAGTCTGGTAAGGAAGATAGCAGACAGTCAGGTAAGGAAGCTAGCAGACAGTCAGGTAAGGAAGCTAGCAGACAGTCTAGTAAGGAAGCTAGCAGACAGTCAGGTAAGGAAGCTAGCAGATAGTCAGGTAAGGAAGCTAGCAGACAGTCAGGTAAGGAAGCTAGCAGACAGTCAGGTAAGGAAGCTAGCAGACAGTCTAGTAAGGAAGCTAGCAGACAGTCAGGTAAGGAAGCTAGCAGACAGTCAGGTAAGGAAGCTAGCAGACAGTCTGGTAAGGAAGCTAGCAGACAGTCTGGTAAGGAAGCTAGCAGTCAGGTAAGGAAGCTAGCAGACAGTCAGGTAAGGAAGCTAGCAGACAGTCAGGTAAGGAAGCTAGCAGACAGTCTAGTAAGGAAGCTAGCAGATAGTCAGGTAAGGAAGCTAGCAGACAGTCAGGTAAGGAAGCTAGCAGACAGTCTAGTAAGGAAGCTAGCAGACAGTCAGGTAAGGAAGCTAGCAGATAGTCAGGTAAGGAAGCTAGCAGACAGTCAGGTAAGGAAGCTAGCAGACAGTCAGGTAAGGAAGCTAGCAGACAGTCAGGTAAGGAAGCTAGCAGACAGTCAGGTAAGGAAGCTAGCAGACAGTCAGGTAAGGAAGCTAGCAGACAGTCAGGTAAGGAAGCTAGCAGACAGTCAGGTAAGGAAGCTAGCAGACAGTCAGGTAAGGAAGCTAGCAGACAGTCAGGTAAGGAAGCTAGCAGACAGTCAGGTAAGGAAGCTAGCAGACAGTCAGGTAAGGAAGCTAGCAGACAGTCAGGTAAGGAAGCTAGCAGACAGTCAGGTAAGGAAGCTAGCAGACAGTCAGGTAAGGAAGCTAGCAGACAGTCAGGTAAGGAAGCTAGCAGACAGTCAGGTAAGGAAGCTAGCAGACAGTCAGGTAAGGAAGCTAGCAGACAGTCAGGTAAGGAAGCTAGCAGACAGTCAGGTAAGGAAGCTAGCAGACAGTCAGGTAAGGAAGCTAGCAGACAGTCAGGTAAGGAAGCTAGCAGACAGTCAGGTAAGGAAGCTAGCAGACAGTCAGGTAAGGAAGCTAGCAGACAGTCAGGTAAGGAAGCTAGCAGACAGTCAGGTAAGGAAGCTAGCAGACAGTCAGGTAAGGAAGCTAGCAGTCAGGTAAGGAAGCTAGCAGACAGTCAGGTAAGGAAGCTAGCAGACAGTGAGGTTAGGAAGCTAGCAGACGGTCAGGTAAGGAAGCTAGCAGACAGTGAGGTAAGGAAGCTAGCAGACAGTCAGGTAAGGAAGCTAGCAGACAGTGAGGTAAGGAAGCTAGCAGACAGTCAGGTAAGGAAGCTAGCAGACAGTGAGTTAAGGAAGCTAGCAGACAGTCAGGTAAGGAAGCTAGCAGACAGTCTGGTAAGGAAGCTAGCAGTCAGTTAAGGAAGCTAGCAGACAGTCTGGTAAGGAAGCTAGCAGTCAGGTAAGGAAGCTAGCAGATAGTGAGGTAAGGAAGCTAGCACACAGTCAGGTAAGGAAGCTAGCAGACAGTCTGGTAAGGAAGCTAGCAGACAGTCAGGTAAGGAAGCTAGCAGACAGTCAGGTAAGGAAGCTAGCAGACAGTCTGGTAAGGAAGCTAGCAGACAGTCAGGTAAGGAAGCTAGCAGACAGTCAGGTAAGGAAGCTAGCAGACAGTCTGGTAAGGAAGCTAGTAGATAGTCAGGTAAGGAAGCTAGCAGACAGTCTGGTAAGGAAGCTAGAAGACAGTCTGGTAAGGAAGCTAGCAGACAGTCTGGTAAGGAAGCTAGCAGACAGTCTGGTAAGGAAGCTAGCAGACAGTCTGGTAAGGAAGCTACCAGACAGTCTGGTAAGGAAGCTAGCAGACAGTCAGGTAAGGAAGCTAGCAGACAGTCTGGTAAGGAAGCTAGCAGACAGTCTGGTAAGGAAGCTAGCAGTCAGTTAAGGAAGCTAGCAGACAGTCTGGTAAGGAAGCTAGCAGTCGGGTAAGGAAGCTAGCAGACAGTGAGGTAAGGAAGCTAGCAGACAGTCTGGTAAGGAAGCTAGCAGACAGTCTGGTAAGGAAGCTAGTAGACAGTCTGGTAAGGAAGCTAGCAGACAGTCTGGTAAGGAAGCTAGCAGACAGTCTGGTAAGGAAGCTAGCAGACAGTCTGGTAAGGAAGCTAGCAGACAGTCTGGTAAGGAAGCTAGCAGACAGTCTGGTAAGGAAGCTAGCAGACAGTCTGGTAAGGAAGCTAGCAGACAGTCTGGTAAGGAAGCTAGCAGACAGTCTGGTAAGGAAGCTAGCAGACAGTCTGGTAAGGAAGCTAGCAGACAGTCTGGTAAGGAAGCTAGCAGACAGTCAGTTAAGGAAGCTAGCAGACAGTCTGGTAAGGAAGCTTGCAGTCAGGTAAGGAAGCTAGCAGACAGTGAGGTAAGGAAGCTAGCAGACAGTCAGGTAAGGAAGCTAGCAGACAGTCTGGTAAGGAAGCTTGCAGTCAGGTAAGGAAGCTAGCAGACAGTCTGGTAAGGAAGCTAGCAGACAGTCAGGTAAGGAAGCTAGCAGACAGTCTGGTAAGGAAGCTAGCAGACAGTCTGGTAAGGAAGCTAGCAGACAGTCTGGTAAGGAAGCTAGCAGACAGTCTGGTAAGGAAGCTAGCAGACAGTCTGGTAAGGAAGCTAGCAGACAGTCTGGTAAGGAAGCTAGCAGACAGTCTGGTAAGGAAGCTAGCAGACAGTCAGATAAGGAAGCTAGCAGACAGTCTGGTAAGGAAGCTAGCAGTCAGTTAAGGAAGCTAGCAGACAGTCAGGTAAGGAAGCTAGCAGACAGTGAGGTAAGGAAGCTAGCAGACAGTGAGGTAAGGAAGCTAGCAGACAGTCAGGTAAGAAAGCTAGCAGACAGTCTGGTAAGGAAGCTAGCAGTCAGTTAAGGAAGCTAGCAGACAGTCTGGTAAGGAAGCTAGCAGTCAGGTAAGGAAGCTAGCAGACAGTGAGGTAAGGAAGCTAGCAGACAGTGAGGTAAGGAAGCTAGCAGTCAGTTAAGGAAGCTAGCAGACACTCTGGTAAGGAAGCTAGCAGTCAGTTAAGGAAGCTAGCAGACACTCTGGTAAGGAAGCTAGCAGTCAGGTAAGGAAGCTAGCAGACAGTGAGGTAAGGAAGCTAGCAGACAGTCAGGTAAGGAAGCTAGCAGACAGTCTGGTAAGGAAGCTAGCAGACAGTCAGGTAAGGAAGCTAGCAGACAGTCAGGTAAGGAAGCTAGCAGACACTCTGGTAAGGAAGCTAGCAATCAGGTAAGGAAGCTAGCAGACACTCTGGTAAGGAAGCTAGCAGACAGTCTGGTAAGGAAGCTAGCAGACAGTCTGGTAAGGAAGCTACCAGACAGTCTGGTAAGGAAGCTAGCAGACAGTCAGGTAAGGAAGCTAGCAGACAGTCTGGTAAGGAAGCTAGCAGACAGTCTGGTAAGGAAGCTAGCAGTCAGTTAAGGAAGCTAGCAGACAGTCTGGTAAGGAAGCTAGCAGTCGGGTAAGGAAGCTAGCAGACAGTGAGGTAAGGAAGCTAGCAGACAGTCTGGTAAGGAAGCTAGCAGACAGTCTGGTAAGGAAGCTAGTAGACAGTCTGGTAAGGAAGCTAGCAGACAGTCTGGTAAGGAAGCTAGCAGACAGTCTGGTAAGGAAGCTAGCAGACAGTCTGGTAAGGAAGCTAGCAGACAGTCTGGTAAGGAAGCTAGCAGACAGTCTGGTAAGGAAGCTAGCAGACAGTCTGGTAAGGAAGCTAGCAGACAGTCTGGTAAGGAAGCTAGCAGACAGTCTGGTAAGGAAGCTAGCAGACAGTCTGGTAAGGAAGCTAGCAGACAGTCTGGTAAGGAAGCTAGCAGACAGTCAGGTAAGGAAGCTAGCAGACAGTCTGGTAAGGAAGCTAGCAGACAGTCTGGTAAGGAAGCTAGTAGTCAGTTAAGGAAGCTAGCAGACAGCTAGCAGTCAGGTAAGGAAGCTAGCAGACAGTCAGGTAAGGAAGCTAGCAGACAGTCAGGTAAGGAAGCTAGCAGACAGTCAGGTAAGGAAGCTAGCAGACAGTCTGGTAAGGAAGCTAGCAGACAGTCTGGTAAGGAAGCTAGCAGACAGTCTGGTAAGGAAGCTAGCAGACAGTCTGGTAAGGAAGCTAGCAGACAGTCTGGTAAGGAAGCTAGCAGACAGTCTGGTAAGGAAGCTAGCAGACAGTCAGGTAAGAAAGCTAGCAGACAGTCTGGTAAGGAAGCTAGCAGTCAGTTAAGGAAGCTAGCAGACAGTCTGGTAAGGAAGCTAGCAGTCAGGTAAGGAAGCTAGCAGACAGTGAGGTAAGGAAGCTAGCAGACAGTCTGGTAAGAAAGCTAGCAGACAGTCTGGTAAGGAAGCTAGCAGTCAGTTAAGGAAGCTAGCAGACAGTCTGGTAAGGAAGCTAGCAGTCAGGTAAGGAAGCTAGCAGACAGTGAGGTAAGGAAGCTAGCAGACAGTGAGGTAAGAACAGCTAGCAGACACTCTGGTAAGGAAGCTAGCAGTCAGTTAAGGAAGCTAGCAGACACAGTCTGGTAAGGTAGCACGCAGTCAGGTAAGGAAGCTAGCAGACAGTGAGGTAAGGAAGCTAGCAGACAGTGAGGTAAGGAAGCTAGCAGACAGTCAGGTAAGGAAGCTAGCAGACAGTCTGGTAAGGAAGCTAGCAGACAGTCAGGTAAGGAAGCTAGCAGACAGTCTGGTAAGGAAGCTAGCAGACAGTCTGGTAAGGAAGCTAGCAGACAGTCTGGTAAGGAAGCTAGCAGACAGTCAGGTAAGAAAGCTAGCAGACACTCTGGTAAGGAAGCTAGCAGACACTCTGGTAAGGAAGCTAGCAATCAGGTAAGGAAGCTAGCAGACACTCTGGTAAGGAAGCTAGCAATCAGGTAAGGAAGCTAGCAGACAGTCAGGTAAGGAAGCTTTATAAGAGAATTGTACAGTAAGGTGTCTTGTAAGAGAATTGACTGTACACTAATTTGTATGTATTTTTTTTTTTTTAAATCTCTTCAGTGCAGCATGACCATAGTTTACATTTTCTAAACAGATATGAGGAGTTGATGTGTCCTCGACGGCAGTTGGATGAGATGGAGTGCGCCAAGAAATTCAAAGTGGATCTTGCCTTTAAGATGCTGTCCTGCGGCCGTACTGACCTGGTACCCCATGCGCTTCAGCTCCTGCCCGCCACCAAGGTGATTTACACTGAAGATAAGATAAGATAAGATTTCGTTCGGATTTTTAACCCCGGAGGGTTAGCCACCCAGGATAACCCAAGAAAGTCAGTGCGTCATCGAGGACTGTCTAACTTATTTCCATTGGGGTCCTTAATCTTGTCCCCCAGGATGCCACCCACACCAGTCGACTAACACCCAGGTACCTATTTGCTGCTAGGTGAACAGGACAACAGGTGTAAGGAAACGTGTCGAAATGTTTCCACCCGCCGGGAATCGAACCCGGGCCCTCTGTGTGTGAAGCGGGAGCTTTAGCCACCAGGCCACCGGGCCACCGAATACGATAATGATTTACAATAACGATAAGTTGATAAGTCACATATGCAGCAGACAGGTATCTTTATTCCAAAAATGTTTCGCCTACACAGTAGGCTTCTTCAGCAGTCAAGTACAGAAGAGCCAGCAGAAGCAGTAGAGATGTATAGGTGATGTAATCAGTCCATCACCCTTGAAGATGTTGATTTGAGGTGGTCAGTTCTTGAACCTGGAGCAAAACTCTTCTCCAGGCTGAGGGACTGACCACCTCAAAACTACATCTTCAAAGGTGATGGACTGATTATATAATCTTTACATCTCTACTGCTTCTATCTCCTCTATGCTCAACTGAGGAAGCCTACTGTATATGTGAAACATTTCAGAGTAAATATACCTAACTGCTGCACATGTGTCTTATTGTAATGCAGAATGTTGAAACCTCACTGTTTGCTTCCATATTTTAATCTCTTGTAAACCATGACTTGGCCTGTGTCATACACAAATAACCCGCACGTAGACACAAGTTTATCAAACCATACCCCGGCCGGGATTGAACCCGTGGTCATAGAGTCTCCAGCCCGTCGTGTTAGCCACTAACGCGACGGGCTGGAGTTTTGAGACTCTCTGACCGCGGGTTCAATCCCGGCCGTGGTATGGTTTGTTTGCAATCGTGTCATTACGATTTCGTGAGTCACACAAGTTTATGATGATGTTTTGGTCTGACTTGGAACATTAACTAGTGACTATGTCAGTATAGTTGTCTGTGGTTATGTGAAATACATGTACAGGATATGGATGAAAAATGTGTAGTTGATGTACTGGAGTGTTCAGTCAGTGTGTTGTAGATGTACTGGAGTGTTCAGTCAGTGTGTTGTAGATGTACTGGAGTGTTCAGTCAGTGTGTAGTAGATGTACTGGATTGTTCAGTCAGTGTGTAGTAGATGTACTGGATTGTTCAGTCAGTGTGTAGTAGATGTACTGGATTGTTCAGTCAGTGTGTCAGTGTGTAGTAGATGTACTGGATTGTTCAGTCAGTGTGTTGTAGATGTACTGGATTGTTCAGTCAGTGTGTTGTAGATGTACTGGATTGTTCAGTCAGTGTGTAGTAGATGTACTGGATTGTTCAGTCAGTGTGTAGTAGATGTACTGGAGTGTTCAGTCAGTGTGTAGTAGATGTACTGGATTGTTCAGTCAGTGTGTTGTAGATGTACTGGATTGTTCAGTCAGTGTGTAGTAGATGTACTGGAGTGTTCAGTCAGTGTGTAGTAGATGTACTGGATTGTTCAGTCAGTGTGTTGTAGATGTACTGGATTGTTCAGTCAGTGTGTAGTAGATGTACTGGAGTGTTCAGTCAGTGTGTAGTAGATGTACTGGAGTGTTCAGTCAGTGTGTAGTAGATGTACTGGAGTGTTCAGTCAGTGTGTTGTAGATGTACTGGAGTGTTCAGTCAGTGTGTTGTACTGGAGTGTTCAGTCAGTGTGTAGTAGATGTACTGGAGTGTTCAGTCAGTGTGTAGTAGATGTACTGGATTGTTCAGTCAGTGTGTAGTAGATGTACTGGAGTGTTCAGTCAGTGTGTAGTAGATGTACTGGAGTGTTCAGTCAGTGTGTAGTAGATGTACTGGAGTGTTCAGTCAGTGTGTAGTAGATGTACTGGATTGTTCAGTCAGTGTGTAGTAGATGTACTGGAGTGTTCAGTCAGTGTGTAGTTGATGTACTGGAGTGTTCAGTCAGTGTGTTGTAGATGTACTGGAGTGTTCAGTCAGTGTGTAGTAGATGTACTGGATTGTTCAGTCAGTGTGTAGTAGATGTACTGGAGTGTTCAGTCAGTGTGTAGTAGATGTACTGGAGTGTTCAGTCAGTGTGTAGTAGATGTACTGGAGTGTTCAGTCAGTGTGTAGTAGATGTACTGGAGTGTTCAGTCAGTGTGTAGTAGATGTACTGGATTGTTCAGTCAGTGTGTAGTAGATGTACTGGAGTGTTCAGTCAGTGTGTAGTTGATGTACTGGAGTGTTCAGTCAGTGTGTTGTAGATGTACTGGAGTGTTCAGTCAGTGTGTAGTAGATGTACTGGAGTGTTCAGTCAGTGTGTAGTAGATGTACTGGAGTGTTCAGTCAGTGTGTAGTAGATGTACTGGAGTGTTCAGTCAGTGTGTAGTAGATGTACTGGAGTGTTCAGTCAGTGTGTGGTAGGTGTACTGGAGTGTTCAGTCAGTGTGTAGTAGATGTACTGGAGTGTTCAGTCAGTGTGTGGTAGGTGTACTGGAGTGTTCAGTTAGGAAAGAGGATGTGTAACCTTCAGTAGCATCAAATTCCATATTAACTTAAAATCAGATTCTTTATTTATTTTTTAAACTCCACAGATAATGTAGTTTACATGTAATAAAATATTCTCAGGTGCAGAAACCACTAACATACGAGGCATTTTGAAAATTTTGGCCAAACTCTGATTTATGGTGCCCTTTGGCATGGCAAGGTTCGGGTTTGACTCCTGGCGAGGGTGAAAACATTGAACACGTTTCTTTACACCTGTTGTCTATGTTCCCCATCACTAAAATGGGTACCTGGGTGTTAGTGGACTGGTGTGGGTGGCATCCTGGGTGTTAGTGGACTGGTGTGGGTGGCATCCTGGGTGTTAGTGGACTGGTGTGGGTGGCATCCTGGGTGTTAGTGGACTGGTGTGGGTGGCATCCTGGGTGTTAGTGGACTGGTGTGGGTGGCATCCTGGGTGTTAGTGGACTGGTGTGGGCAGCATCCTGGGTGTTAGTGGACTGGTGTGGGTGGCATCCTGGATGTTAGTGGACTGGTGTGGGTGGATAGGATAGGATAGGATAGGATTTTGTTCGGATTTTTAACCCCAGAGGGTTAGCCACCCAGGATAACCCAAGAAAGTCAGTGCGTCATCGAGGACTGTCTAACTTATTTCCATTGGGGTCCTTAATCTTGTCCCCCAGGATGCGACCCACACCAGTCGACTAACACCCAGGTACCTATTTGCTGCTAGGTGAACAGGACAATAGGTGTAAGGAAACGTGTCGGAATTTCCACCCGCCGGGAATCGAACCCGGGCCCTCCGTGTGTGAAGCGGGAGCTTTAGCCACCAGACCACCGGGTGGCATCCTGGGTGTTAGTGGACTGGTATGGGTGGCATCCTGGGTTTTAGTGGACTGGTGTGGGTGGCATCCTGGGTGTTAGTGGACTGGTGTGGGTGGCATCCTGGGAGTTAGTGGACTGGTGTGGGTGGCATCCTGGGAGTTAGTGGATTGGTGTGGGTGGCATCCTGGGTGTTAGTGGACTGGTGTGGGTGGCATCCTGGGTGTTAGTGGACTGGTGTGGGTGGCATCCTGGGTGTTAGTGGACTGGTGTGGGTGGCATCCTGGGTGTTAGTGGACTGGTGTGGGTGGCATCCTGGGTGTTAGTGGACTGGTGTGGGTGGCATCCTGGGTGTTAGTGGACTGGTGTGGGTGACATCCTGGGTGTTAGTGGACTGGTGTGGGTGGCATCCTGGGTGTTAGTGGACTGGTGTGGGTGGCATCCTGGGTGTTAGTGGACTTGTGTGGGTGGCATCCTGGGTGTTAGTGGACTGGTGTGGGTGGCATCCTGGGTGTTAGTGGACTGGTGTGGGTGGCATGCTGGGTGTTAGTGGACTGGTGTGGGTGGCATCCTGGGTGTTAGTGGACTGGTGTGGGTGGCATCCTGGGTGTTATTGGACTGGTGTGGGTGGCATCCTGGGTGTTAGTGGACTGGTGTGGGTGGCATCCTGGGTGTTAGTGGACTGGTGTGGGTGGCATCCTGGGTGTTAGTGGGCTGGTGTGGGTGGCATCCTGGGTGTTAGTGGACTGGTGTGGGTGGCATCCTGGGTGTTAGTGGACTGGTGTGGGTCACATCCTGGGTGTTAGTGGACTGGTGTGGGTGGCATCCTGGGTGTTAGTGGACTGGTGTGGGTGGCATCCTGGGACAAAACTGACATAATTTGCGGGAAATGCTCAGCATAACAAGTGACTTTCTATATAGTAGTATGTCACTGATGTCAGCTATGATCTGTATACCTTGTACATGTACTGGTATACCTTGTACATGTACTTGTATACCTTGTACATGTACTTGTATACCTTGTACATGTACTGGTATACCTTGTACATGTACTGGTATACCTTGTACATGTACTTGTATACCTTGTACATGTACTTGTATACCTTGTACATGTACTTGTATACCTTGTACATGTACTGGTATACCTTGTACATGTACTGGTATACCTTGTACATGTACTGGTATACCTTGTACATGTACTGGTATACCTTGTACATGTACTGGTATACCTTGTACATGTACTGGTATACCTTGTACATGTACTGGTATACCTTGTGCATGTACTTGTATACCTTGTACATGTACTTGTATACCTTGTACATGTACTGGTATACCTTGTACTTGTACTTGTATACCTTGTACATGTACTTGTATACCTTGTACATGTACTTGTATACCTTGTACATGTACTGGTATACCTTGTACTTGTACTTGTATACCTTGTACATGTACTGGTATACCTTGTACATGTACTGGTATACCTTGTGCATGTACTTGTATACCTTGTACATGTACTTGTATACCTTGTACATGTACTGGTATACCTTGTACTTGTACTTGTATACCTTGTACATGTACTTGTATACCTTGTACATGTACTTGTATACCTTGTACATATACTTGTATACCTTGTACATGTACTGGTATACCTTGTACTTGTACTTGTATACCTTGTACATGTACTTGTATACCTTGTACATGTACTTGTATACCTTGTACATATACTTGTATACCTTGTACATGTACTGGTATACCTTGTACTTGTACTTGTATACCTTGTACATGTACTGGTATACCTTGTACATATACTTGTATACCTTGTACATGTACTTGTATACCTTGTACATGTACTTGTAGAATTTTTTTTTTTTTTCAACAAACCAGCCGTATCCGACCAAGGCGGGGTGGTCCAAAGAGAGAAATGAAAGTTTCTCTTTTTAAATTTAGTAATTTATACAGGAGAAAGGGTTACTAGCGCCTTCCTCTCGGCATTTCAGCCGCCTCTTACAACATGCATGGCTTAGGGAGGAAGAATTCTGTTCCACTTCCCCATGGAGATAAGAGGAAATAAACAAGAACAAGAACTAGAAAGGAAATAGAAGAAAACCCAGAGGGGTGTGTATATATATACTCGTACATGTATGTGTAGTGTGACCTAAAGCGTAAGTAGAAGTAGCAAGACGTACCTGTAATCTTGCATATTTATGAGACAGACAAAAGACACCAATGGAAATAAGTCACTCTGTCTGACTTTTTTGGGTTATCCTAGGTTCTCTACACATATGCTGCTATGTATGATAATTCTATGTAACTGTATTTGTATATACCTGAATAAACTTACTTACTTACTTACTTACTTACTTACAATTCTACCATCATGTAAAACAATTACAGGCTTACGTTTTACACTCACTTGGCAGAATGGTAGTCCCTATAAGTGTTGGTAGTAGTACCTACTACCAACACTTATAGAAATAAAGACATTATATTATCATTAAAATGAGGGCCAAAGAGGCTTAGGCCTCTTTCTGTTGGATGATGACCAACAAACTCACACTCAACAAAGACATAACATACTTCATGCTGTTTGGCAACAGAGCCTCAAATATCCAACTTAACATATTGTTAAATGGTTCCCCTATATCAAGACACACAGAGGGCAAATTTCTAGGTCTTCTCCTTGACTGTAATCTTAAATTTCAGTTCCATACCCATCACATAGCCAAGAAAATTTCCAAATCAGTAGGAATCCTTTCCAAGATACGATACTATGTACCACAAATGACTGTCCTTATCCTGTACCACTCTCTAATATATCCTTACCTCACTTATGATATTTGTGCCTGGTGCTAAACCACAGCCAACCACCTTAGACCCTTAACCCTTTGTCTGTTTTGGTCATATATATATATGTACAGTGGACCCCCGGTTAACGATTTTAATCCGTGCAAGAGGGCTCATCGTTATGCGAAATAATCGTTATGCGAATGAATTTTCCCCATAAGAAATAATGGAAATAAAATTAATCCGTGCAAGACGCCCAAAAGTATGAAAAAAAATTTTTTTTTACCACATGAAATGTTAATTTTAATACACACAAACTGAAAAAGGCATGCACAATTACATGACACTTACTTTTATTGAAGATCTGGTGATGATTGATGGGATGGGAGGAGGGGAGAGCATTATCTTCTTACTGTTTAGAAGGGGAATCCCCTTCCATTAGGACTTGAGGTAGCAAGTCCTTTTCTGGGGTTACTTCCCTTCTTCTTTTAATGCCACTAGGACCAGCTTGAGAGTCACTGGACCTCTGTCGCACAACAAATCTGTCCATAGAGCTCTGTACCTCCCGTTCCTTCAAGACTTTCCTAAAATGGGCCATAACATTGTCATTGAAATAGTCACAAGCACGGCTTGCAACAGCTGTGTCAGGGTGATTTTCATCTATAAAGGTTTGCAGTTCAACCCACTCTGCACACATTTCCTTAATCTTTGAAGTAGGCACAATGGATTCCACAACTGGCATAGGCTTCTCAGGGTTAGCCCCAAACCCTTCAAAATCTTTCTTAATTTCCATACTAATTCTCACCCTTTTTACCACAGGGTTGGCACTAGAAGCTTTCTTGGGGCCCATGGTCACTTATTTTCCAGAAACAGCACCGAAAATACTGTAATAATACGAAATATTCCGAGTGTATGCTTGGATGTTACCGCGGAGGCTGGCTGGTAAACAATGGGACGGAGTGGCACATGTGAGGCTGGCTGAGGGCACATTGGACGCGTCTCGGACGAAAATCGGTATGCGGGTTTTTAATCGGTATGCGCGGCAAAAATTTTGCGATAAAAGTAATCGTTATGCGGAAAAATCGCTATGCGATGCCATCGTTATGCGGGGGTCCACTGTATTACGAGCCACCGTTTTTGATGTATATGCAGTGGACCCTCAGCTAACGATGGCATCACCTAACATTAAATTCAGCTAACGATACATTTTAACGCAAAAATTTTGCCTCAGCTAATGCTAAAAAACTCACCCTACACAATCCGTTCAAGACACGTCCACGTGTGGCCTGAGTGCCAGTGTTTACAAGCCAGCCAGTGCGGCTGCATCTACGCATGCATTCGGTACATTTCACATTATCCCAGTGTTTTTAGTGCTTGTAGTTGCAAAATAAGTCACCTTGGACCCCAAGAAAGCTTCTAGTGCCATCCCTGTGGTTAAAAGGGTGAGAATTAGTATGGAATTGAAAACAGAGATTAAGGAAATATGTGCAAAGTGGCTTGAAGTGCAAACCTTTATGGATGAAAATCACCCTCACACAGCTATTGCAAGCCGTGCTGGTGACTATTACACTGACAATGTTGTGAAACACTTCAGACAAATCATAAAGGAACAGGAGGTACAGGCCTCTATGGACAGATATTTTGTGCGACAGAGGTCCAGTGACTCTCAAGCTGATCCTAGTGGAATTAAAAGAAGAAGGGAAGTAACCCCGGAAAAGGACTTGCCACCTCAAGTCCTAATGGAAGGGGATTCCCCTTGTAAACATTAACAACTTCCACACTCTCCCCTCCTTCCATCCCATCAATCATCACCAGATCTTCAATAAAGGTAAGTGTCAGTTTGTGTGTATTAAAATTAATATTTCATGTGGTAAAAATTTTTTTTTTTTTCATACTTTGGGTGTCTTGCACAAATTAATTTGATTTCCATTATTTCTTATGGGGAAAATTAATTCAGCTAACGATAATTTCAGCAAACGATGAGCTTTCAGGAACGGATTAATATCGTTAGCTGAGGGTCCACTGTATACTCATAAATTCTAATGGCTTCAAATCAAGCAGGAGAAAGCTGGTAGGCCCACATGTGAGAGAATGGATCTGTATGGTCAGTGTGCACCATATAAAAAAAAATCCTGCAGCACACAGTGCATAATTTAATTAAAATGCCGACTTTGTGGTCTATTTTCGTATAGTATTTATGGTTGTATTCTCGTTTTCTTGGTCTCATTTGATAGAATGGAAAACATATTATAGAAATAGAGGTGATTTTGATTGGTTTTACTATAAAAAGAACCTAGAAATGGAGCTCAAATTAGGGAGATGTTTGATTTTTGCCGATGTTCAAAAGTAAACAAATGATGTCATTTTCCAATAAATGCCGAAGTAGCCATACTGATATGCAGTTATGAATGGGTTGACATTATTTATACAATTATTACAATATTGCAGTAGTCTGCATAACAGTAAATCTTCTATTTTTTGTTTGAATAAAAATTCAAAATAGAAAGCAAGAGTAATATCAGAGTGGCCTGGAGACATGACTGATGAGCAAAGAAAATGTTATTTTAGAGCCAGGAATGTCTGCATTGTTCATTCTGGACCCTATTTTGAAATTGTCATTTTTTTAATTTTCGTGAAATTGGCCAAATTGCAAATTTCTGACTATGTTATTGGGTAGTTGAAATCAGTAAATGGGCAGTTTCTTGTACTCAATCAATAGAAAAAATGGAGTTCTAAAGAAATAGCTATGAGTTTGGTCGACTGGAATAATGGAATTAGCCGAAAATAGGGCTCAAAGTGGGCAAAATCGCTGATTCATAAATATCGCTGATGTCACTAACTTCACGAGAGCGTAATTCCATCAGTTTTCCATCAAATTTCGTTCTTTTGGTGTCATTACAATTGGGAAAAGATTCTCTTATCATTTCATAAGAAAAAATAGTTTTTTTTTTTTTTGGGGGGGGGGGGGGGGGCGCCCAAATTTGGCGACACCAGGAGACACCTCAGGATTTGGGGTTGCGACAGTCAAGAGGTTAATAATCCAACAAAAACCTGCTGTGTGGGTGATAACCAGCTCCTGTGCTAGATAGCACACTCCACCACTTTTCAAAAGACTAAACTTGCTAAATATACAAGACATACACTCTTTTTCTTGTACCTACTACATATACAGAACATTAAACTCCACTGTAAACCTTCCTCTAAAACTACTCCTTGACAGTTACAACAGAATGCATAGGCACAATACAAGGCATAAGGCACTTTTCAACATCCCTCAAGTCATACTCTCACTTTGCAAGAACGCTATGCACATGAAAGGCCCGAAGATCTGGAACTCGCTACCGGAACAGGTCAAGAATCCCCTGACAGCTTATAAATTTAGGACTCTGCTAAAAAATCATCTTATCTCATAATATTAACCAAATCAACCAAAACATCTGCTAACTAGTTTTATTATATGACCTCTAGGCTCTTAATTCTGCCAATCCATAAAATTATCTTATTTCTCAATATTAACCCATAAACGGTCCAAACATTTTTTTTTTTTTTATTATCACACCGGCCGATTCCCACCAAGGCAGGGTGGCCCGAAAAAGAAAAACTTTCACCATCATTCACTCCATCACTGTCTTGCCAGAAGGGTGCTTTACACTACAGTTTTTAAACTGCAACATTAACACCCCTCCTTCAGAGTGCAGGCACTGTACTTCCCATCTCCAGGACTCAAGTCCGGCCTGCCGGTTTCCCTGAATCCCTTCATAAATGTTACTTTGCTCACACTCCAACAGCACGTCAAGTATTAAAAACCATTTGTCTCCATTCACTCCTATCAAACACGCTCACGCATGCCTGCTGGAAGTCCAAGCCCCTCGCACACAAAACCTCCTTTACCCCCTCCCTCCAACCCTTCCTAGGCCGACCCCTACCCCGCCTTCCTTCCACTACAGACTGATACACTCTTGAAGTCATTCTGTTTCGCTCCATTCTCTCTACATGTCCGAACCACCTCAACAACCCTTCCTCAGCCCTCTGGACAACAGTTTTGGTAATCCCGCACCTCCTCCTAACTTCCAAACTACGAATTCTCTGCATTATATTCACACCACACATTGCCCTCAGACATGACATCTCCACTGCCTCCAGCCTTCTCCTCGCTGCAACATTCATCACCCACGCTTCACACCCATATAAGAGCGTTGGTAAAACTATACTCTCATACATTCCCCTCTTTGCCTCCAAGGACAAAGTTCTTTGTCTCCACAGACTCCTAAGTGCACCACTCACTCTTTTTCCCTCATCAATTCTATGATTCACCTCATCTTTCATAGACCCATCCGCTGACACGTCCACTCCCAAATATCTGAATACGTTCACCTCCTCCATACTCTCTCCCTCCAATCTGATATTCAATCTTTCATCACCTAATCTTTTTGTTATCCTCATAACCTTACTCTTTCCTGTATTCACCTTTAATTTTCTTCTTTTGCACACCCTACCAAATTCATCCACCAATCTCTGCAACTTCTCTTCAGAATCTCCCAAGAGCACAGTGTCATCGGCAAAGAGCAGCTGTGACAACTCCCACTTTGTGTGTGATTCTTTATCTTTTAACTCCACGCCTCTTGCCAAGACCCTCGCATTTACTTCTCTTACAACCCCATCTATAAATATATTAAACAACCACGGTGACATCACACATCCTTGTCTAAGGCCTACTTTTACTGGGAAAAAATTTCCCTCTTTCCTACATACTCTAACTTGAGCCTCACTATCCTCGTAAAAACTCTTCACTGCTTTCAGTAACCTACCTCCTACACCATACACTTGCAACATCTGCCACATTGCCCCCCTATCCACCCTGTCATACGCCTTTTCCAAATCCATAAATGCCACAAAGACCTCTTTAGCCTTATCTAAATACTGTTCACTTATATGTTTCACTGTAAACACCTGGTCCACACACCCCCTACCTTTCCTAAAGCCTCCTTGTTCATCTGCTATCCTATTCTCCGTCTTACTCTTAATTCTTTCAATTATAACTCTACCATACACTTTACCAGGTACACTCAACAGACTTATCCCCCTATAATTTTTGCACTCTCTTTTATCCCCTTTGCCTTTATACAAAGGAACTATGCATGCTCTCTGCCAATCCCTAGGTACCTTACCCTCTTCCATACATTTATTAAATAATTGCACCAACCACTCCAAAACTATATCCCCACCTGCTTTTAACATTTCTATCTTTATCCCATCAATCCCGGCTGCCTTACCCCCTTTCATTTTACCTACTGCCTCACGAACTTCCCCCACACTCACAACTGGCTCTTCCTCACTCCTACAAGATGTTATTCCTCCTTGCCCTATACACGAAATCACAGCTTCCCTATCTTCATCAACATTTAACAATTCCTCAAAATATTCCTTCCATCTTCCCAATACCTCTACCTCTCCATTTAATAACTCTCCTCTCCTATTTTTAACTGACAAATCCATTTGTTCTCTAGGCTTTCTTAACTTGTTAATCTCACTCCAAAACTTTTTCTTATTTTCAACAAAATTTGTTGATAACATCTCACCCACTCTCTCATTTGCTCTCTTTTTACATTGCTTCACCACTCTCTTAACTTCTCTCTTTTTCTCCATATACTCTTCCCTCCTTGCATCACTTCTACTTTGTAAAAACTTCTCATATGCTAACTTTTTCTCCCTTACTACTCTCTTTACATCATCATTCCACCAATCGCTCCTCTTCCCTCCTGCACCCACTTTCCTGTAACCACAAACTTCTGCTGAACACTCTAACACTACATTTTTAAACCTACCCCATACCTCTTCGACCCCATTGCCTATGCTCTCATTAGCCCATCTATCCTCCAATAGCTGTTTATATCTTACCCTAACTGCCTCCTCTTTTAGTTTATAAACCTTCACCTCTCTCTTCCCTGATGCTTCTATTCTCCTTGTATCCCATCTACCTTTTACTCTCAGTGTAGCTACAACTAGAAAGTGATCTGATATATCTGTGGCCCCTCTATAAACATGTACATCCTGAAGTCTACTCAACAGTCTTTTATCTACCAATACATAATCCAACAAACTACTGTCATTTCGCCCTACATCATATCGTGTATACTTATTTATCCTCTTTTTCTTAAAATATGTATTACCTATAACTAAACCCCTTTCTATACAAAGTTCAATCAAAGGGCTCCCATTATCATTTACACCTGGCACCCCAAACTTACCTACCACACCCTCTCTAAAAGTTTCTCCTACTTTAGCATTCAAGTCCCCTACCACAATTACTCTCTCACTTGGTTCAAAGGCTCCTATACATTCACTTAACATCTCCCAAAATCTCTCTCCAAACATATACAGTGGATTCCCGGTTAACGATATTTTTTCACTCCAGAAGTATGTTCAGGTGCCAGTACTGACCGAATTTGTTCCCATAAGGAATATTGTGAAGTAGATTAGTCCATTTCAGACCCCCAAACATACACGTACAAACGCACTTACATAAATACACTTACATAATTGGTCGCATTCGGAGGTAATCGTTAACCGGGGGTCCACTGTATTTACGTTTTTTCAACATTTGAAAGTACAAGCATGTAAAACAAGTAGATCTTCTTTTTGTTTTTTTACATTTGAAAATGTGTAAAAAAAATTTGATCTACTTTTTTTTTTGTTATATTTGAAAATATGTAAAAAAACGTAGATCTACTTTCGTAGCACTACGCATGTGAACGTAGATCTGCTTGGACCATTTACGGGTTTACCAAATCGGCCAAAACATCTGCTAATTAGTCTTATTATGTGACCTCCTGGCTTTTATTTCTGCCATTCCATAAAATATTACCACCTGCACCATTACTTGTAAGGTAGATTTTGTGTGCAATTTCAAGATTATTTTACCGAACACTACTCACTTGTATTAAGTTGAAATAAGATTGTAAAACAGCTTACCACTATTACTTGTCTAGTTTTAAGTATAGTTACTATGTACTGTTATCTTATCTAGTTTTAATTAGTTACCATGTACAGTGGATCCCCACTTAACGATCACCTCCCAATGCGACCAATTATGTAAGTGTATTTATGTAAGTGCGTTTGTACGTGTATGTTTGGGGATCTGAAATGGACTAATCTACTTCACAATATTCCTTATGGGAACAAATTCGGTCAGTACTGGCACCTGAACATACTTCTGGAGTGAAAAAAGTTTGTTAACCGGGGGTCCGCTGTATTACGATTAGTTTGCCCGAAATGACTGGGCATGATAGTGGCTGTCTTTGTACTTAGCAAATCAAAATTGTAATTACACATTGTAACCCCGGTTTTCGTCTGTTCCGGTTATCGTATAATTAAGTTTTCGACCACTTTTTTTTGGCGAAATTTTCCCGCTGTTTTCGTACATCCACTTGGAAATCGTCTGTACCAGGCGCTTCTGCCTGCCTGCGGGACGCGCCGATCATATGTTCGTCACTCAGTCTGCCTTTGTTACTCACAGAGGGTGGTAGTGGTTGTGATAGTGGTAGGTGGTAGTGGTTGTGATAGTGGTAGGTGGTAGTGGTTGTGGTAGAGGGTAGTAGTGATGGTGGTAGAGGGTGGTAGTGGTTGTTCTGTGGTAGAGGGTGGTAGTGATGGTGGTAGAGGGTGGTAGTGATTGTGGTAGAGGGTGGTAGTGGTTGTGATGGTGGTGGTGATGGTGGTAGAGCATGGTAATGGTGGTAGTGCATGGTAAAGGTTGTGTTGGTGGTAGAGGGTGGTAGTGATGGTGGTAAAAGGTGGTAGTGGTTGTGATTGTGGTAGAGGATGGTTGTGATGGTGGTAGAGGGTGGTAGTGATGGTGGTAGAGGGTGGTAGTGATGGTGGTAAAAGGTGGTAGTGGTTGTGATTGTGGTAGAGGATTGTTGTGATGGTGGTAGAGGGTGGTAAAAGGTGGTAGTGGTTGTGATTGTGGTAGAGGATGGTTGTGATGGTGGTAGTTATGGTGGTAGAGGGTGGTAGTGATTGTGGTAAAAGGTGGTAGTGGTTGTGATTGTGGTAGAGGATGGTTGTCATGGTGGTAGGGGGTGGTAATGATGGTGGTAGAGGTTGGTAGTGATTGTGGTGGCTGTAGAGGGTGGTAGTGGTTGTGGTGGTGGTAGAGGGTGGTAGTGATTGTGGTGGAGAGTGGTAGTGATGGTGGTAGAGAGTGGTAGTAATGATTGTAGAGGGTAGTAGTGATTTTGGTAGAGGGTGGTAGTGATGCTGGTAGACCGTGGTAGTGGTTGTGATGGTGGTAGTGGTTGTGATTATGGTAGATGGTGGCAGTGATGGTGGTAGATAGTGGTAGTGATGGTCATGGAGGATGGTAGTGATGGTCATAGAGAGTGGTAGCGATGGTGGTCGATGGTGGTAGTGGTTGTGAGGGTGGTAGTGATGGTGATGGAGCATGGTAGTGATGGTGGTAGAGGGTGGTAGTGGTTGGGATGGTGGTAGAGGGTGGTAGTGGTTGGGATGGTGGTAGAGGGTGGTAGTGATTGTGGTGGAGCATGGTAGTGATGGTGGTAGAGGGTGGTAGTGGTTGTGATGGCAGTAGAGGGTGATAGGGGTTGTGATAGTGGTAGTAGTGATTGTGGTAGAGGGTGGTAGTGATGGTGGTGGAGGGTGGTAGAGGGTATTAGTGATTGTGGTAGAGGGTGGTAGTGATTGTGATGGTGGTAGAGGGTGATAGTGGTTGTGATGGTGGTAGTGATTGTGGTAGAGGGTGGTAGTGATGGTGGTGGAGGGTGGTAGTGGTTGTGATGGTGGTAGAGAGTGGTAGTGATGGTGATGGTGGTAGTGATTGTGGTAGAAGGTGGTAGTGATGGTGATGGAGGGTGGTAGAGGGTAGTAGTGATGGTGGTAGAGGGTGGTAGTGATGGTGGAAGAGGGTGGTAGTGGTTGTGATGATGGTAGAGGGTAGTAGTGATAGTGGTAGAGGGTGGTAGTGATTGTGGTTGTGGTAGAGGGTGGTAGTGATTGTGGTAGAGTGTGTGGTAATGATGGTGTTAGTGGGTGGTAGTGGTTGTGATTATGGTAGAGGGTGGTAATGATGGTGGTAGAGGGTAGTAATGATGGTGGTAGAGGGTTGTAGTGGTAGAGGGTGGTAGTGATTGTGGTGGATTGTGGTAGTAAGGGTGGTAGAGGGTTGTGATTGTGGTAGAGGGTGGTAGTGATGATGGTAGAGGGTGGTAGTGGTGGTGGTAGAGGGTGGTAGTGGTGGTGGTAGAGGGTGGTAGTGGTGGTGGTAGAGGGTGGTAGTGGTGGTGGTAGAGGGTGGTAGTGATTGTGATGGTGGTAGATGGTGGTAGTGGTTGTGATGGTAGTAGTGGTTGTGATGGTGATAGTGGTTGTGATGGTGGTAGAGGGTGATAGTGGTTGTGATGGTGGTGGTGAGGGTGGTAGAGATAACCTCTCCTTCCTCACCATCTTCCTCACCATCTTCCTAACCATCTTCCTCTCACTTCCTCACCATCTTCCTCACCATCTTCCTCACCATCTTCCTCACCATCTTCCTCTCACTTCCTCACCATCTTCCTCACCATCTTCCTCACCATCTTCCTCACCATCTTCCTCTCACTTCCTCACCATCTTCCTCACCATCTTCCTCACCATCTTCCTCACCATCTTCCTCACCATCTTCCTCACCATCTCCCTCACCATCTTCCTCACCATCTTCCTCACCATCTTCCTCACCATCTTCCTCACCATCTTCCTCACCATCTTCCTCACCATCTTCCTCACCATCTTCCTCTCACTTCCTCACCATCTTCCTCACCATCTTCCTCACCATCTTCCTCACCATCTTCCTCACCATCTTCCTCACCATCTTCCTCACCATCTTCCTCTCACTTCCTCACCATCTTCCTCACCATCTTCCTCACCATCTTCCTCACCATCTTCCTCACCATCTTCCTCACCATCTTCCTCACCATCTTCCTCACCATCTTCCTCTCACTTCCTCACCATCTTCCTCACCATCTTCCTCACCATCTTCCTCACCATCTTCCTCACCATCTTCCTCACCATCTTCCTCACCATCTCCCTCACCATCTTCCTCACCATCTTCCTCACCATCTTCCTCAACATCTTCCTCTCACTTCCTCACCATCTTCCTCACCATCTTCCTCTCACTTCCTCACCATCTTCCTCACCATCTTCCTCACCATCTTCCTCACCATCTTCCTCACCATCTTCCTCTCACTTCCTCACCATCTTCCTCACCATCTTCCTCACCATCTTCCTCACCATCTCCCTCACCATCTTCCTCACCATCTCCCTCACCATCTTCCTCACCATCTTCCTCACCATCTTCCTCACCATCTTCCTCACCATCTCCCTCACCATCTTCCTCACCATCTTCCTCACCATCTTCCTCACCATCTTCCTCTCACTTCCTCACCATCTTCCTCACCATCTTCCTCACCATCTTCCTCACCATCTTCCTCACCATCTTCCTCTCACTTCCTCACCATCTTCCTCACCATCTTCCTCACCATCTTCCTCACCATCTTCCTCACCATCTTCCTCACCATCTTCCTCACCATCTTCCTCACCATCTTCCTCACCATCTTCCTCTCACTTCCTCACCATCTTCCTCACCATCTTCCTGTCACTTCCTCACCATCTTCCTCACCATCTTCCTCACCATCTCCCTCACCATCTTCCTCACCATCTTCCTCACCATCTTCCTCACCATCTTCCTCACCATCTTCCTCACCATCTTCCTCACCATCTTCCTCTCACTTCCTCACCATCTTCCTCACCATCTTCTTCACCATCTTCCTCACCATCTCCCTCACCATCTTCCTCACCATCTTCCTCACCATCTTCCTCACCATCTTCCTCTCACTTCCTCACCATCTTCCTCACCATCTTCCTCACCATCTTCCTCACCATCTCCCTCACCATCTTCCTCACCATCTTCCTCACCATCTTCCTCACCATCTTCCTCACCATCTTCCTCACCATCTTCCTCACCATCTTCCTCACCATCTTCCTCACCATCTTCCTCACCATCTCCCTCACCATCTTCCTCACCATCTTCCTCACCATCCCCCTCACCATCTTCCTCACCATCTTCCTCACCATCTTCCTCACCATCTTCCTCACCATCTTCCTCTCACTTCCTCACCATCTTCCTCACCATCTTCCTCACCATCTTCCTCACCATCTTCCTCACCATCTTCCTCACCATCTTCCTCACCATCTTCCTCTCACTTCCTCACCCTCTTCCTCACCATCTTCCTCACCATCTTCCTCACCATCTTCCTCACCATCTTCCTCACCATCTTCCTCACCATCTTCCTCACCATCTTCCTCACCATCTTCCTCACCATCTCCCTCACCATCTCCCTCACCATCTTCCTCACCATCTTCCTCACCATCTTCCTCACCATCTTCCTCACCATCTTCCTCACCATCTTCCTCACCATCTTCCTCACCATCTTCCATACACCAACAAGAGTCTTCAATAAAAGTGTTTTAAATATTCATTTATCCATTTCATTAATGCTTTATATTTATTTTTATTGTTTTCTGTATGTAAAACTATAATTATTTTCAATAAATGTATTTTTTGTTAATATTTTTGGGTGTCTGGAACGGATTAATGGGATTTACAATATTTCGTATGGGAAATATTACTTCAGTTTCCGTACAAATCAGTTTTTGGCCGACCTTCTGGAACGGATTAAAAACGAAAACCGGGGTTCCACTGTATGTTTATCATCTTTACCATTGGCAATGGAGACTTCCATAGGCCAGTCAACGATCCCTAGCTCTGCTGTGAAGTTACTTATTGAGGCCTCGTCGTGGAGTCTAAAAGAAACTTTGTTGTATTCCAGTGGTTGTTTACTAATGTTTGTTAAGACTAAGGTGGGGTAGTGGTCAGTACTGCTGTCTGTGATTATCCCTGATTTAAGTGGGGCTAGTACAGTGGACCCCCGGTTAACGATATTTTTTCACTCCAGAAGTATGTTCAGGTGCCAATACTGACCGAATTTGTTCCCATAAGAAATATTGTGAAGTAGATTAGTCCATTTCAGACCCCCAAACATACACGTACAAATGCACTTACATAAATACACTTACATAATTGGTCGCATTCGGAGGTAATCGTTATGCGGGGGTCCACTGTATATTAGTTTATACATGGTCAGTTATGGTTGCACTTGTCTCAGTTAGCTTGGTTGGTTTAGTTATAGTTGGTACAAAAAGTGTGTTGTTCATATTATTGATGAAATCAATTACTGGCTAGTCATCTGTTAGTCCAAGGTTAATGTTGAAGTCTCCGGCTAAGAGAAGGTGATGCTTTTTCATTTGGTTGTTTGTTATTAGTGTCTTTAATTTATCACTAAAATTTGGGATGTTTGTATGAGGCATCCAGTAAATGGCACCCATTGTTATAGGAGTCTTAAGGTTCTTACAGTAAAATGTGCAAAAATATATTCTCCATATTCGTCGCTATAGCAAGTGGTGCTACAACAAGATAGTTCATTACAGTAATAGATGGCAATACCTCCCCCAACTTGGTATGGTCTGCAGTTGTGGATTGTTGTGTATTCTGGTACTGAGTACATATATGTTGTGTCGTGCTTAAGCCAGGTTTCAGTGAGAATAATACAGGAGAAAGTTGTCCTTAGGGAATCAAGGAGTGCCAGGAGGTACTCTACATTTATTAATAGGGTAATCCTGTATTCATTTATTTACTTTTCAATACAGGTATTTAGTTACAGTAATTATTTGGTTATTTACTTATTCAGTGGCAGTAGTTATTTATTTACTTATCGTATATCCACATTCGACTTACAATATTTTCAACTCAAGATGGGTTCAGAGCAACATAATCCCATCGTAAGTCAAGGAGCTCCTGTAGCTTAGTGTGTCTCAGCTACTGTGCTACACAACTCATCTCTTGGCATTCACCGGAGAAACAAGGGAAGTATACACAAATAACCCACACATAGGAGAATACTGGTTCCCTTCCCTTCACATTCCTGTGTGACTAGTTAATAGTCCATGTCAGACTGAAATGTCGTCATAAGTTTCATTCTCCCATGTGCTGGTTATTTGTGTGTTGTTCCAGTCACAGTAATGTGAATTTTTATTCTTTCTTGAAAGAACGTAAGAATGGAGGAACACTGCCGGAGGCCTACTGGCCCATACTAGGAAGGTCCTTCTCAAACCCAAACCCACTAACAAAAATATTTGCCCAACCCATTTTCAATGATACCCAAGCAATAAGCTTTGTATTAGGAAGATCTCAAAATTGATGGTTTAGCATACAATAGATAAGTAAGTTTATTCAAGTACAGGTATACATAAATACATAACAAAAAGGCACAATACCGTGACTGGAACGATGCACAAATACCTGCACATAAAAGAGAGAAGCTTACGACGACGTTTCGGTCCGACTTGGACCATTGACAAAGTCACACTGTGACTTTGTGACTTTGTCAATGTGTGTGACTTTGTCAATGGTCCAAGTCGGACCGAAACGTCGTCGTAAGCTTCTCTCTTTTATGTGCGGGTATTTGTGTATACATAAATACAGTTACATAGATTATCATACATAGCATCATGTGTGTAGATCACCCATCAGGAGAAACAAAAAGAGTCAGACAAAGTGACTTATTTCCATTGGGGTCCTACACCACACTGAGGTCAGTGTGGTGTAGTTTCATGGATGTTTTATACAGCAGAAATACTGTATTTTACAGTGATCTACTTGATACAGTACTCTGAAAAATCCCACTGGACAAAAATGATCCACTGGATGAAATTTCTGGATCATCACAGTAATGATGTACAGTACTTACAGGTTCATGAATAAAATACGTCTGTTACATTTCAGGTGACTACAGTCAATGAATACAGTCTAACATCCCTTACATTTTCAGGTCAATACAGTCAATGAATACGGCTTAACGCCACTCATGCTGGCGTGCATCCGGGGTGATGAACCAATGGTCAACATGTTACTGGACGCTGGGGCTGACGTAGATGCTGAGACACCACCGACGGGTCCGGCCTACCTCATGGCCAACCCTGAGACGCAACACTGGACAGCTCTCACCTACGCGGCCATACATGGCCATATTAACCTGGCCAAGACCCTGCTGGAGAAGGGCGGCAATGTTGAGGGCGGCGCCAGGCTGGCCGAAGAGAAATGTACAGAAACACCACTACAGGTGAGTTGCTGGTGGCAGTAGTAAGAGCAGTATTAGTAGTGGTAATAGTGGTATTAGTAGTAGTAAAAGTAATAGTAGTGGTATTAGTAGTAGTAATAGTAGGGATATTAATAGTAGTAATAGTAGGGATAGTAGTAGTAGTAACAGTGGTATTAGTAATAGTGGTATTAACAGTAGTACAGTGGACCCCCGGTTAACGATATTTTTTCACTCCAGAAGTATGTTCAGGTGCCAGTACTGACCGAATTTGTTCCCATAAGGAATATTGTGAAGTAGATTAGTCCATTTCAGACCCCCAAACATACACGTACAAACGCACTTACATAAATACACTTACATAATTGGTCGCATTCGGAGGTAATCGTTATGCGGGGGTCCACTGTAGTAGTAGTAGTGATAATAGTGGTATTATTATTATTAGTAGTAGTAGTATTAGCAGTATTTTATTATTACTTTTTATTATCACACTGGCCGATTCCCACCAAGGCAGGGTGGCCCGAAAAAGAAAAACTTTCACCATCATTCACTCCATCACTGTCTTGCCAGAAGGGTGTTTTACACTACAGTTTTTAAACTGCAACATTAACACCCCTCCTTCAGAGTGCAGGCACTGTACTTCCCATCTCCAGGACTCAAGTCCGGCCTGCCGGTTTCCCTGAATCCCTTCATAAATGTTACTTTGCTCACACTCCAACAGCACGTCAAGTATTAAAAACCATTTGTCTCCATTCACTTCTATCAAACACGCTCACGCATGCCTGCTGGAAGTCCAAGCCCCTCGCACACAAAACCTCCTTTACCCCCTCCCTCCAACCTTTCCTAGGCCGACCCCTACCCCACCTTCCTTCCACTACAGACTGATACACTCTTGAAGTCATTCTGTTTCGCTCCATTCTCTCTACATGTCCGAACCACCTCAACAACCCTTCCTCAGCCCTCTGGACAACAGTTTTGGCAATCCCGCACCTCCTCCTAACTTCCAAACTACGAATTCTCTGCATTATATTCACACCACACATTGCCCTCAGACATGACATCTCCACTGCCTCCAGCCTTCTCCTCGCTGTAGCATTCATCACCCATGCTTCACACCCATATAAGAGCGTTGGTAAAACTATACTCTCATACATTCCCCTCTTTGCCTCCAAGGACAAAGTTCTTTGTCTCCACAGACTCCTAAGTGCACCACTCACCCTTTTCCCCTCATCAATTCTATGATTCACCTCATCTTTCATAGACCCATCCGCTGACATGTCCACTCCCAAATATCTGAATACATTCACCTCCTCCATACTCTCTCCCTCCAATCTGATGTCCAATCTTTCATCACCTAATCTTTTTGTTATCCTCATAACCTTACTCTTTCCTGTATTCACTTTTAATTTTCTTCTTTTGCACACCCTACCAAATTCATCCACCAATCTCTGCAACTTCTCTTCAGAATCTCCCAAAACCACAGTGTCATCAGCAAAGAGCAACTGTGACAACTCCCACTTTATGTGTGATTCTTTATCTTTTAACTCCATGCCTCTTGCCAAGACCCTCGCATTTACTTCTCTTACAACCCCATCTATTAATATATTAAACAACCACGGTGACATCACACATCCTTGTCTAAGGCCTACTTTTACTGGGAAATAATTTCCCTCTTTCCTACATACTCTAACTTGAGCCTCAGTATCCTCGTAAAAACTCTTCACTGCTTTCAGTAACCTACCTCCTACACCATACACCTGCAACATCTGCCACATTGCCCCCATATCCACCCTGTCATACGCCTTTTCCAAATCCATAAATGCCACAAAGACCTCTTTAGCCTTATCTAAATACTGTACACTTATATGTTTCACTGTAAACACCTGGTCCACACACCCCCTACCTTTCCTAAAGCCTCCTTGTTCATCTGCTATCCTATTCTCCATCTTACTCTTAATTCTTTCAATAATAACTCTACCATACACTTTACCAGGTATACTCAACAGACTTATCCCCCTATAATTTTTGCACTCTCTTTTGTCCCCTTTGCCTTTATACAAAGGAACTATGCATGCTCTCTGCCAATCCCCAGGTACCTTACCCTCTTCCATACATTTATTAAATAATTGCACCAACCACTCCAAAACTATATCCCCACCTGCTTTTAACATTTCTATCTTTATCCCATCAATCCCGGCTGCCTTACCCCCTTTCATTTTACCTACTGCCTCACGAACTTCCTCCACACTCACAACTGGCTCTTCCTCATTCCTACAAGATGTTATTCCTCCTTGCCCTATACACAAAATCACAGCTTCCCTATCTTCATCAACATTTAACAATTCCTCAAAATATTCCCTCCATCTTCCCAATACCTTTAACTCTCCATTTAATAACTCTCCTCTCCTATTTTTAACTGACAAATCCATTTGTTCTCTAGGCTTCCTTAACTTGTTAATCTCACTCCAAAACTTTTTCTTATTTTCAACAAAATTTGTTGATAACATCTCACCCACTCTCTCATTTGCTCTCTTTTTACATTGTTTCACCACTCTCTTAACCTCTCTCTTTTTCTCCATATACTCTTCCCTCGCATCATTTCTACTTTGTAAAAACTTCTCATATGTTAAAGTTCTCCCTTACTACTCTCTTTACATCATCATTCCACCAATCGCTCCTCTTCCCTCCTGCACCCACTTTCCTGTAACTACAAACTTCTGCTGAACACTCTAACACTACATTTTTAAACCTACCCCATACCTCTTCGACCCCATTGCCTATGCTCTCATTAGCCCATCTATCCTCCAATAGCTGTTTATATTTTACCCTAACTGCCTCCTCTTTTAGTTTATAAACCTTCACCTCTCTCTTCCCTGATGCTTCTATTCTCCTTGTATCCCATCTACCTTTTACTCTCAGTGTAGCTACAACTAGAAAGTGATCTGATATATCTGTGGCTCCTCTATAAACATGTACATCCTGAAGTCTACTCAACAGTCTTTTATCTACCAATACATAATCCAACAAACTACTGTCATTTCACCCTACATCATATCTTGTATACTTATTTATCCTCTTTTTCTTAAAATATGTATTACCTATAACTAAACCCCTTTCTATACAAAGTTCAATCAAAGGGCTCCCATTATCATTTACACCTGGCACCCCAAACTTACCTACCACACCCTCTCTAAAAGTTTCTCCTACTTTAGCATTCAGGTCCCCTACCACAATTACTCTCTCACTTGGTTCAAAGGCTCCTATACATTCACTTAACATCTCCCAAAATCTCTCTCTCTCCTCTACAGTAATAGTGGTAATAATAGTGGTATTAGCAGTAGTAGTAGTAATAATAGTAGTAATAGCTACATTAGTAGTAGTAGTGGTATTAGTAATAGTAATAGTAGTAGTAATAACAGTGGTATTAGCAGTAGTAGTAGTAATAATAGTGGTAATAGTAGTAGTATTAGCAGTAATAGTAGTAGTATTAGTAGTATTAGCAGTAGTAGTAGTGGTGGTAATAGTAGTGATAGTAGTAATAATAATAGTAGTAGTAGTTAAAGAAGTCGTAGTAGTGATAGCAGTATTGGTATTAGTATAGTGATAGTAGTAATTGTAGTAGTAGTAGTTGTGAGCTGAGTGTTACCTTCCATGTGGGTTTAGCTCACTGTGGTGGTCATGGTTTACTCAATAGTAATAGCTCGACTCCCTTGGATCAAGAACCTTGATCCCATGAAATCTAATTGTAAAAATGTGGATTTAATAGAGATTTAAGATTTAATATGTTATAAATTAATGTATTATACAGTTAGTGCATTATACACTTAATTTATTATACTCTGAATGTATTATACAGTTAGTATATTATACACTTAATGTATTACACAGTGTGTTATACAATTAGTGTATTATATAGTGTAGTCAATATAGTATTGTATGATGTATTTAGTGTTCTTGTTGTAGGTTGCGGCGGCAGCTGGTCACACAGACATGATGGCTCTGCTCTTGTCGTATGGCGCTAACCCGTACCTCTCCACACTGATGAAAGATTCACTGTGTTACTCCGGCGCTGCCCAGCGTGGTTGTTATGCCGCAATCGCTGTTGCTGCCGCTCACGGTCAGAAGTCTATCCTGCATAAGCTTTTGTCGCAGCCACAGGTACGCCAGGCAATGCCCTTCCAGCAAAGTCATAGAAATTAATTGCTGGATATTGGGTTCAAACCCATGGCTTTCTAGGCCTAGAACTCACACAAGTTTTAAGCCTAGCTTCCCATGGGTTCATGCCTAATCGTGTTCTGTGATTTGTTTGAAATTGTGCACTTGCGATTTTGAGTCAGTCATAAAAACTACAGTTATGGAGATGTGGTAAACCCACTAAAGTTACAGCACCTGGATGGGAGGTAATTAGGTTTGATCAGCAGAAAGAAATCATAACTTCAATCATTGTAAATTACAGGAAGTCCTTAACTTAATCCTTAAACTGTCCAAACCTAGATGTACGTTTGCATGTGTAGCGCTCCGAACGCAGATCTTCATTTTTTTACATAAGAAACAATGTAAAATTGAATGCAGATCTACGTTCGGAGCTCTACGTGTGCGAATGTAGATCTACGTTTGGACAGTTTAAGGGTTAAAGACATACTGGGGACCTCCTGACTTGTGTATAATATTCAGATTACGAGAAGTTTTCATCTTAAAAACATGTTGGGACCTTCCCTATTGTGTATAATAATGATATACACAATAATCTTGTAATTGTTTTACATGATGATAGGACTTTTGGTGTCTTTTTCCTGTCTCATAAATATGCAAGATTTCAGGTATGTCTTCCTACTTCTACTTAGGTCACACTACACATGCATGTACAAGCATATATATACACACCCCTCTGGGTTTTCTTCTATTTTCTTACTAGTTGTTCTTCTTTCTTTCAACACACCGGTCGTATCCCACCGGGGCGGGGTTACCTGGGTGGCCCAAAAGGAAAAACAAAAGTTTCTCCTTTTACATTTAGTAACATATACAGGAGAAGGGGTTACAAGAACCTTGCTCCCGGCATTTTAGTCGCTCTTACAACATGCATGGCTTACGGAGGAAGAATTCTGTTCCACTTCCCCATGGAGATAAGAGGAAATAAACAAGAACAAGAACTAGAAAGAAAATAGAAGAAAAACCTGGAGAGATGAGTAGTATATATATGCTTGTATATGTATGTGCAGTGTGACCTAAGTGTAAGTAGAAGTAATAAGATGTACCTGAAATACTAGTTGTTCATGTTCTTCTTTGTTTCTTCTTATATCCATGGGGAAGGGGAACAGAATTCTTCCTCCATAAGCCATGCGTGTTATAAGAGGCGACTAAAATGTCGGGAGAAAGGGCTAGTAATCTCTTCTCCTGTATACAACAAACCGGCCGTATCCCACCCTGCCTTGGTGGGATACAGCCAGTTTGTTGAAAGAAGAGGATACACAGTAATTATATAATAATATTATACACAATACAGATTCTCAGTGTGTTCACAATCTGAGTACTTACAATAGTTAATATACAGTGGAACCTCTGTGTTTGAACTTAAGTGGTTCCTAGGTAGTGTTGGAACTGGAAAAGTTGGATGTGGGAAACAGTATTTGCAAGGCTTTATCATCCTCACACTGGAGGATATACAGACAAAGATCACAGTCAGCAGGATTTGAACCCAGTACAGGACTGAGGAGAAGCCCAGAAGCCTTGCCGTCGAGTCTAGCCTAGTGGAACTGAGGAGGCCTCTAGCTTGCGGCACAAATGTATGGGACTCGTGGCGTCACAGCAAAAAGGGAGCCTATCTATAAAGTAGCTGGGATTATCTAAGTATACTACACAAGTACACAGTAACAGTACTGACGCAGTAAAATTAGTAAGGTGAAGCTCTACACTGGTTGGCCACAGACTCCTCAAAAACTGGGCAGCCTGGTGTACCAGCCATGTTTCTACCCAGGCTGGGCACATCAGTGGTCAGCCTGGTGTACCAGCCATGTTTCTACCCAGGCTGGGCACATCAGTGGTCAGCCTGATGTACCAGCCATGTTTCTACCCAGGCCGGGCACATCAGTGGTCAGCCTGGTGTACCAGCCATGTTTCTACCCAGGCTGGGCACATCAGTGGGCAGCCTGGTGTACCAGCCATGTTTCTACCCAGGCTGGGCACATCAGTGGTCAGCCTGGTGTACCAGCCATGTTTCTACCCAGGCTGGGCACATCAGTGGTCAGCCTGGTGTACCAGCCATGTTTCTACTCAGGCCAGGCACATCAGTGGTCAGCCTGGTGTACCAGCCATGTTTCTACCCAGGCTGGGCACATCAGTGGGCAGCCTGGTGTACCAGCCATGTTTCTACCCAGGCTGGGCACATCAGTGGTCAGCCTGGTGTACCAGCCATGTTTCTACCCAGGCTGGGCACATCATTGGGCAGCCTGGTGTACCAGCCATGTTTCTACCCAGGCTGGGCACATCAGTGGTCCTTGCCAGTCTTCCCGTAGTGGATTCGACTCCTGCTGACTGTGAGCTGTCTCTCTATATACCCTCTCCCCCTCTTATTTCCACCTGGTAAATTGATATAAAAATCTCTTGTGAGGTCAGAACACTGGAGGATGTTGAACTGACTCTTCCAAAAGTTTCTGAGAGTCAAGTCAGTGTCAGAGGTCACTTCAAAGCACTTTCAAAACAAGGCTTTCCTGTAAAGTTTTTCTACAACTGAATTTTAAATAAGTCTGAGTTTGGACTCCAGAAAAATGTTCCAAGACTGGTTCAATTTTTATTCTGAACAAAACTGCTCAGACTCTGGTTTGTTTGAGGTCCGATGTGTTCCAACACTGGGGTTCCACTGTACTTAGAATCATTGGAATCTTTGCCATAACTGAAGAATGATTCAAATTTTCACTAGTGAGGGTTCCTGAACGCAAAGCTCATGCTGCTATCGGGGTGGCGTAAATCCCAATTTTTAACTGTAGTGTCGACACGCCTCTGGCACGACAATGATGGAGTGAGTGATAACGAAAGTGTTTCTTCATTTTTGGGTCATCCTACCTTGGTGGGAAGTGGCTGATGTGTTAATAAAAAAAAAAACTAAAAAATGCCTCTTCAGATCAGCTTCAAACTATTCATGATGAGGTGTTCTATATACAAGCATCCTGCACATAGGAAATTGAAATTTGTGATTGTAGTATATTACCATGTGATAACTTGTGATTATAGGATATTACCATATAATAACCTGTGACTGCCTGTTCTGAGTCCCTTTAATATCTAACTGTATTACCAACCTGTGCCACACTCTGCACTATTCCAGTTGCGTGCATTATGGTAGAGGGGGCTGGGGTTATGCACTTCAGGGATACTTTTTTGGATCATGCAGTGACTGAAATATGTTCAGTTTATATTCTATACATTCTTATTTTAATGTATATTTCTCAAATTTATCATTTTACAATGAATTTTCTTAATACATAAATCTCGAATAGTGCGAATTTTTATTTAGTGCTACTGCTATTTCTTTCCCTGAACCTCTTCAAATTGTATGAAAAAAATACGTATAATTCGAATAATTCAAATTTGAATAATGCGACCACTTCCTGAGATTCATTATTCAAACTAATAGAGACTTTGCTATACATAAAATTTACTCAAATAATGGTAGATATTGACCAAACTCAGAGATGGTCAGTGTTTACCTGGAGTTTACCTGGAGAGAGTTCCGGGGGTCAACACCCCCACGGCCCGGTCTGTGACCAGGCCTCCTGGTGGATCAGAGCCTGATCAACCAGGCTGTTACTGTTGGCTGCACGCAAACCAACGTACGAGCCACAGCCCGGCTGGTCAGGAACCGACTTTAGGTGCTTGTCCAGTGCCAGCTTGAAGACTGCCAGGGGTCTGTTGGTAATCCCCCTTATGTGTGCTGGGAGGCAGTTGAACAAATAATTTAAATTTTGAATTCCCCCCCTTGCAGCATGCATCAGCCAGAGAGGTGCTGTCCTTGGAGGAAATCCTGGCAGAGGGCGCTAACGGCAACACCTGTGACCGTGACCGCCGACCTGGGCGCCAGATGTGCATCATAGACGACCCTGTGGGACGAGGAAGCATCGCCTCATCTGACTCGTCGCAGGTTGTCAAACTCACCAAGCAGCAGATCAAGACGCTTCAGGAGGCCATGTATCACTCGGCAGAATCCGGCCATCTGGGTATGCCCTCATCTTGAGTTCTGACACAGTATTAACCCCTTGATTTAACAGGCTTCATAAATCTGGGACAAAATCCACATATCACTCAGCAGAAGCCAGCCATCTTGGCATGCCCTCAGCCTAAAATTTGATACAGCAGTAACCCTTTGTAGGTTTTTTAGAGATGAATCCCACACCAGCAGTGTGGAATTCATCTCTGTGAATCTGCATTTACGGTCACAGTGGTGGCCCATGCTAACCTCCCTATAGTGTATAGAAATATACTTATTGTAGCCAGCTGGCCCAGTGATTAACACACTGGCCTGTGAGTCTTAGAACTCACTTACCATGAGGTCAAACCCCACCTGCTCCATGATTTCTAGCGAGTATGTTAGTAACACCCATATTAAACCCATTCCTGTACCTATTATGTGCCCCAGTAAACCTCTGACCAGTAGGGGACCTACATTTTTGTAGCCCAGAAGCTTGAACTGTTATGTGGGTGCTTTTTCAACCCTATCTCTTACAGTAGACCCAAAGTTTTTAAATAATGTGGACTAAAGTCACATCTGGGGCCCCTCTGGGATTAAGGGCCCTGAAGCTTATAAGCAGTGTGGACTAAAGTCACTTTTGGGGCCCCTCCGGAATTAGGGGCGCTGAGGCTTAAGCTTCATTAATCTCATAGTAGATCAGCCCCTGCCTCTGACTACTACCCACAGGACGAGTAGAGGACACATAATGAGGCACTGAAACTAAAACATCAACATCGATTTTTCCACCAGAAATGACTTTGGACTTGCGGAACCTGGGCGTGCCGTGGACCTTACATTGCTGGATGCATACATTGGCCACTGCACATGAGCACCGCCTTGAGTCCATCATTGATCAATTGTTGCAAGACTTTCTCCAGGTTTGGCCAGATGATTATTCTGCTCAGTTTGTGGATGAATGTCTACCACTACTCTTCACTATCTTCAGATACAGTAAGGTTAGTTCTGTGTTACATATATAAATTACATATATATACGTGTCTCTATATATGTCGTACCTAATAAGCCAAACTTCCTGAATAGGCCAAACTCCCTTCAAAATTTACGTTTTCCAAAAAATTCTCCTACAGATTGATAGCTAATGTTTTTTCATTGACAGTGATGTAAATATTTTTATTTTTGGACCAAAACTAACATAGAAACCTCAGCTAACCTCCCTTAAACTAATGTCATGTTATTTGGCTAAATTCTCCTATATATATATATATATTATTTATATAGCCCAAAAGGAAAAACGAAAGTTTTTCCTTTTACATTTAGTAATATATACAGGAGAAGGGGTCACTAGCCCCTTGCTCCCGGCATTTTAGTCGCCTCTTACAACACGCATGGCTTACGGAGGAAGAATTCTGCTCCACTTACCCATGGAGATAAGAGGAAATAAACAAGAACAAGAACTAGAAAGAAAATAGCAGAAAACCCATAGGGGTGTGTATATATATGCTTGTACATGTATGTGTAGTGTGACCTAAGTGTAAGTAGAAGTAGCAAGACGTACCTGAAATCTTGCATGTTTATGAGACAGAAAAAAAAAGATACCAGCACTCCTACAATCGTGTAAAACAATTACAGGCTTCTGTTTTACACTCAGTTAGCAGGACGGTAGTACCTCCCTGGGGGGTTGCTGTCTACCAACCTACTACCTAGATAGTTTAAATTTATTTACTATTACATAACATCAATGATATATTATTTTTTCTTAATGCTCAGATCGATTTCTACTGATTTACTGCAAAAGCAAATTTTCATTCATCTTAATTGGCAATGTACATGCTTACCAAATAGGCCAAACTGAACAATTTGGCTTACATATTCTACAAACTGGCTATATCCCATGAGGTCAGGGTGACCTACAAAGAAAAACAAAAGTTTATCTTTTCATATTTACTAATGTATAAAGGGTTACTAGTCCTTTGCTCCCAGCATTTTAGTCACCGCTTACAACATATGTGGCTTACGGAGGGAGAATTCTATTCCACTTCCCAGTGGAGGACTGTATGTGTATATGTTACAAAAAACGCGATTCTAAAAGCTTAGAGATCTTCAGTGAATACTAGAAAGGACTGCCCTTCTAGCATCCAGCCTGTTACTGGGTTTTCTTAACAATTAGTCAGTATCCTTGTCCAATTATCCATTAGAATTCAGTATGATTCAATAGTGCTTCAGGATTACAACTGGTAGGCTACTAACTAGAGAAATTAAAATTTAATAAATTTATTAAGTCTAGAGGTATATTATCAAATCAAATTAAATTAATCAATTCAAACAAATTAATAATAATCACTTCTCTCGTGTACAGTAGTATTGCGCTGAAAGCACATATCACATTTATAAGTCTTAAGTACCGTCTGGTACATTAACATTTAATAATACAATATACAAATAAGTTTGTGTGTATGTGTGTAAGTGCTCTAAGTAGTTCGCTATGTCTCACGACTCGACTAGACTTAAACAAGTGACTGACAAAGTCCTCTCATAAACTAAGTTTTTGACCAACTGGCAATCAGAACAGTCTGCTTGAACAGTAAAAAGAATGCTAAGCCCAATAGCAATATAACAAGCAACTGCGACACAATCAGGATCAAGGAGATAATATAAAGACACTAAGTAGGGACCATCAGCAGATCCTCCACAAAAGTAACAAAACTCCCATACTACTGAATCTAAGTTCAGCATAAGAAAATCACCGACTGTGATAGTACACAGATACCAGTACAAGTTAGGTCAGAAGCTACAGCTCAGGACCTGAGTTGCTTAGAGTGTCTTTGCGACACACAACCTCAGTACAACGTCGAAAATCACTAAGTCTATACAATGTTCTGTGAACAGAGTCCCACAGAACCTACAAGAAAGCTAGAGACAATCTTCCAACAAGTGCCTATAAGAGAGATTTAGGCACTTTGTCTGGAATACGTCCAACCACCAAGCGAGTCTAGACCAGACTGCATACTTCAGGCGAGGTGAGGACACCCCCCCCCCTCGATCACATGATAGCTCCGTGGACAGCCATTGCCCAGCAACAGAAGCCGGCAGAGTAACGAGCCACAAGCGATAATTACAGTAGTTAGACAATCAAGACTTGAACAGAGCACATAATATGTTACATCCTACCTAACAACATAAATAAGTCAAATAATAATATAAAGCAATACATTTACGATTTAGCTATTATCGCAAATATAAACAATATAAATTATATGAAAATGTAATGTACATGTAATATATATATACATTGTAACCCATTCAGGGGTTGCAACAGTATAGATATGCACACATACTGTGACCTAAGTGTAAGTAGAAGTAGAAAGATATATCTGTTATCCCGCATGTTTATGAGACACAAAAAAGACACCATCAATCCTACCATCATGAACAATAATTATAGGGTTCTGTTTTACACTCACTTGGCAGGATGGTAGTACCTCCCTGAGTGGTTGTTGTTTACCAGCATATTAACACATGATGGTAGTACCTCCCTGAGTGGTTGTTGTCTACCAGCATATTAACACATGATGGTAGTACCTCCCTGAGTGGTTGTTGTTTACCAGCATATTAACACATGATGGTAGTACTTCCCTGAGTGGTTGTTGTTTACCAGCATATTAACACATGATGGTAGTACCTCCCTGAGTGGTTGTTGTTTACCAGCATATTAACACAGGATGGTAGTACCTCCCTGAGTGGTTGTTGTTTACCAGCATATTAACACATGATGGTAGTACTTCCCTGAGTGGTTGTTGTCTACCAGCATATTAACACAGGATGGTAGTACCTCCCTGAGTGGTTGTTGTCTACCAGCATATTAACACAGGATGGTAGTACCTCCCTGAGTGGTTGTTGTCTACCAGCATATTAACACATGATGGTAGTACTTCCCTGAGTGGTTGTTGTCTACCAGCATATTAACAGAGGATGGTAGTACCTCCCTGAGTGGTTGTTGTTTACCAGCATATTAACACAGGATGGTAGTACCTCCCTGAGTGGTTGTTGTTTACCAGCATATTAACACAGGATGGTAGTACCTCCCTGAGTGGTTGTTGTCTACCAGCATATTAACACATGATGGTAGTACCTCCCTGAGTGGTTGCTGTCTACCAGCATATTAACACAGGATGGTAGTACCTCCCTGAGTGGTTGTTGTCTACCAGCATATTAACACAGGATGGTAGTACCTCCCTGAGTGGTTGTTGTCTACCAGCATATTAACACAGGATGGTAGTACCTCCCTGAGTGGTTGTTGTCTACCAGCATATTAACACAGGATGGTAGTACCTCCCTGAGTGGTTGTTGTTTACCAGCATATTAACACAGGATGGTAGTAACTCCCTGAGTGGTTGTTGTCTACCAACCTACTACCACAGGATGGTAGTACCTCCATGGGTGGTTGCTGTCTACCAACCTACTACCACAGGATGGTAGTACCTCCATGGGTGGTTGCTGTCTTCCAACCTAATACCACAGGATAGTAGTACCACCCTGGGTGGTTGCTGTCTACCAAACAACTACCACAGGATGGTAGTCCCTCCCTGGGTGGTTGCTGTCTACCAACCTACTACCACAGGATGGTAGTACCTCCATGGGTGGTTGCTGTCTACCAACCTACTACCACAGGATGGTAGTACCTCCATGGGTGGTTGCTGTCTACCAACCTAATACCACAGGATGGTAGTATCTCCCTGGGTGGTTGCTGTCTACCAACCTACTACCACAGGATGGTAGTACCTCCATGGGTGGTTGCTGTCTACCAACCTAATACCACAGGATGGTAGTACCTCCCTGGGTGGTTGTTGTCTACCAACCTATGACTACAATGGTAGTACCACCCTGGGTGGTTGTTGTCTACCAACCTACTACCACAGGATGGTAGTACCTCTCTGGGTGGTTGTCTACCAGCCTACAACCACAGGACAGTAGTACCTCCCTGGGTAGTTGTTGTCTGCCAACCTACTACCACAGGATGGTAGTACCTCTCTGGGTGGTTGTCTACCAGCCTACAACCACAGGACAGTAGTACCTCCCTGGGTGGTTGTTGTCTGCCAACCTACTACCACTGGATGGTAATACCTCCCTGGGTGGTAGTTCTCTACCATCCCACTACCATAGGATGGTAGTAACACCCTGGGTGGTTGTTGTCTACCATCGTACTACCACAGGATGGTAGTACCTCACTGGGTGGTTGTTGTCTACCAGCCTATTTACACTGGATGGTAGTACCTCCCTGGGTGGTAGTCAGGGCCGGATTTAGAAGTCTCCGGGCCCTAGGCTATTCAGATTGGCGGGGCCTCTTTGAGTTACGGGTAAGCGAAGCGACCCCTTCCAGCTTGGGGGTGGGGGGGGAGGGTCGGTGTGAGCCTGTTTAAGGTCTAATTAAATACATTCTGGCTATTTAGATTAAATTTAATAGGGAAAGTACATCAAGACAACCAAAACCATTTACCAACAGCCTGGTGGCTGTGGCCCGGTGGCCTGGTGGCTAAAGCTCCCGCTTCACACACGGAGGGCCCGGGTTCGATTCCCGGCGGGTTTAAACATTTTGACACGTTTCCTTACACTATTGTCCTGTTCACCTAGCAGCAAATAGGTACCTGGGTGTTAGTCGACTGGTGTGGGTCGCATCCTGGGGGACAAGATTGAGGACCCCAATGGAAATAAGTTAGACAGTCCTCGATGACGCACTGACTTTCTTGGGTTATCCTGGGTGGCTAACCCTCCGGGGTTAAAAATCCGAACGAAATCTTATCATATCTTGTTAAATCATGCATTTTAAAGAGAATAAACTCAAGACAGCATAGTATTACTAGATTAGACTATTAAAGTAGTGACATCATGTACCTATTATATTCAGCATAACCACTACAGCACTATTATTCCCTTTATAAATCACTG